>NC_139590.1:3073404-3270904 GCF_946808225.1 Silurus aristotelis
ACTGGCTAGGCCATGCCAGAACCTTGATATGCTTCTTACAGAGCCACTCCTTGGTTATCCTGGCTGTGTGCTTCGGGTCATTGTCATGTTGGAAGACCCAGCCTCGACCCATCTTCAATGCTCTAACTGAGGGAAGGAGGTTGTTCCCCAAAATCTCGCAATACATGACCCCGGTCATCCTCTCCTTAATACAGTGCAGTCGCCCTGTCCCATGTGCAGAAAAACACCCCCAAAGCATGATGCTACCACCCCCATGCTTCACAGTAGGAATGGTGTTCTTGGGATGGTACTCATCATTCTTCTTCCTCCAAACACGTTTAGTGGAATTATGACCCAAAAGTTCTATTTTGGTCTCATCTGACCACATGACTTTCTCCCATGACTCCTCTGGATCATCCAAATGGTCATTGGCAAACTTAAGACGTGCCTGGACATGTGCTGGTTTAAGCAGGGGAACCTTCCGTGCCATGCATGATTTCAAACCATGACGTCTTAGTGTATTACCAACAGTAACCTTGGAAACGGTGGTCCCAGCTCTTTTCAGGAAATTGACCAGCTCCTCCCATATTGTAGTATTAAGATCGACTATAAAAACAGTGACCTCACTAATATTCCCAGAGAACAGTGACCTTAACAACGTCCTATAAAAATCTGCACACTCAGCAATGTTAATGTACACATTTAATCTAAATAGCCAAATTCTAAAATATATCCTGGATTCCTGGATTAGTCAGAATGCTTAATATAATCCTATTTGCTTCAACTTTATGCCTTTCAGAAATAAGCCTGCCACAGCGCTTTGTAAAGCCTCAGTCTGAGCGTGTGAGGTATACGGAGAGACAGCGCTGCACGCCAGAAGATTATTTCGGAGTTTTCTGACAGCGACATGAGCCGAAACCAACGGATATTTTGCTGCAGAGGGAAAATCTGAAAGTGCGTTCGTCAAACAAATGGGCGAAGTAAGACGGTGTTTTAGGGCCACGTTAAAATAAAGAAAGAAAGAAATATAAAATTACAAATATTACTAACATTATAGATATTTTGAGAATTAGGAGAGAAAAGTTGAAATATTTTGAGAATAAATTTGAAATCATTTGAGAATAATGTCGAAATCACGAGCATAAAGTCGAAACAATAAGACTAAAGTTAAAATATTTCAAAACTAAAGTCGGAGCTACAAGATTAAAGAGGACATGTTTCGAATTCCAAAATCGCAAGAAACGTTTTGCTGTTTTATATAAAATGGATGTGTAGGATTTAGTACATTTAAATTCGGCTTAAGCAATTATACGTTTTAATTAAGTGTAGATTAAAAACATATCTTTTTAGCAAAGCCTACACATAACAGGTCTCACATCATAACCTTGTGCTCCAGAACATCTGATCACATGCACATTATCAACTTGTGCTGTTAATATCATGAACAGCAGCTACGCTAATTTCTAACTTATAATCTTATCCTCCGGTACTCATGTTAGTTCTCACTCTCCAGTGTTCTGTAGTGTTTTAAAGACTATAATTACACGCTTGATGTCACCCAAATGAGGATGGGTTTCCCTTTTGAGTCTGGTTCCTCTCAAGGTTTCTTCCTCATAACATCTAAGGTAGTTTTTCCTTGCCACAGTCGCCACGGCTGCTCATCAGGGATAAATACACATCGTTCACCTTCACTGTTGATTTGTGTAAAGCTGCTTTGAGACGAGGTCTTTTGTGAAAAGCGCAATAAAACTATGGTTACATCTGCGTGCTATTCGAAGAGGAAATGTTTCTCAAGATGTTATGAGAATACTAACTTTCTTTTCGGCTTCTCCCGTTAGGGGTCGCCACAGCGGATCCTCCGCACGTTTGATTTGGCACATGTTTTACGCTGGATGCCCTTCCTAACGCAACCCTCCCCAATTTATCCGGGCTTGGGACCGGCACTAAGAGTGGCTGGGGATGGTTCCCTGACCGGGAATCGAACCCGGGTCGCAGCGGTGGGAGCGCTGCATCTTAACCACTAGACCACCAGGGGACCTCTCAAGATGTTATGAGAATGATGATGATAAAAGAAATCGACCCTGAAAGAGTTCAACACTGCTTGAACAATGCTAAATGTCTCTGATTTTTTTCTCCTATTGCTACAGTATGACTATTATGGTGAGTTTAACTTTTTTCGGAGAATATTGAGACTCTCGTATTGCTACAACTTTGATCTCGTAATTTTAGTTTTTATTGTATTTTGAATGTGTAAAATGCAAAAATATATATATATATATTACTAAACTTACTCAGCCACACACTCGAACCCTGGACCGGTGATGGATCTCTCAGTGATCTGTGGTAATGCTGCATTGAGAGAGAAAAGAAAAATAATGAACAAACTCATTATAGATGCAAAAAAAACTGACTTTCTAAATTTGGGCCTTTTGAACTTATTGAAGTCTATTATGAAAATGCGATTTTTCTCTATATTTTTGGACGTGTCACTCACTGTGATCATCTGCACATAGAGAGCACACCCTCTCTATCAGCTCTCTGGCTTCAGCTACGAGCTGGTGGGCGGAGTCTGACATTTCCAGATTGTCTATTGCTGGCAACGATCTGGTGGAAGGGGAGGGGCTTGAGTTCAGCACATGAGGAGTTAACGGGATTAGAATTTTTGTTCGCTGTAGCTTATTTTCGAGTCACTCACCTTTTCTCCATCGCCAATAAACTGCCACTGGTCAGGACTTTATGAACATTCTGTTAAAACAAATATATCGATTTTTATAATGAAAACACTTTAAGACAAATCAGAAAACTAGCGAAATCGATGGCACTACTATAAAACATCCTTTAAGCCATCATTAAAATAAATATTAACTAGTCTGGAGAAACATGTCAATATTACAAGCTGCACCTTCCAAATGAATTCACGAATCAGCTTTGTTTCCGCTCATAAAACTCATAAAACATTATTAACGGTGTTTATCTGCGTTTTGTTTACATGCGCGAAGCTGAGCAGCTTTTTGTTCGAGATTTCCAGATGTTTCCTGGTGAGTTCGGACTTTCGTAGCTGACTGTGGAGAATGGAAAGCCTCTTGTTCAGGTCCATCATGTCTTCCTGAAATGAAAAAAGATCCCATTCATGATCTGATTGCTGATTACACTGTATTCTGAGAAGCTGAGATGATGGAGAGAAGAAAGGTAGACATGTGTGTTCAGGAGACCAAGTTGAAGGGAAGTAAGGTAGGTTTATGGATGTGGTGAGGGAAGACATGCAGGTAAGTTGGTTTAAAAGAGGCAGATGTAGAGGACAGGGGGGTATGGAGATGAATGATCAGCTGTGGCGCCCCCTAAAGGGAGCAGCCGAAAAAGATTAATGGCTGGATAGATTGATTAATAGGTGAATAAATGGATAAATGGAGATATGGTTGGACTGCTGGATGTAAGTATGAATGAATAGAGGAATGTATGAATGATGGAGGGATTAAAGAAAATATGGAACGATCGATTGACGATAGATGAATTCTGAATAGATGAAGGGACTGAAGAATGCAGAAGTGAATGGATAGATGAATGGAAATAGATGGATGGACTAAGAGCTATATAGCTAGACAGGAAAATGGATGAATTAATAAAAGGAAGTTCAGGATATACAGACGGATGGACAAAAGAATGGACATTGAGAGTCTTGCTGAGGCTTCACCTGTAAACTCGTGTCTTTCTTTTCAGCAAGTTGGTCCTTCAGATCTTTGATTTCAGCCTCGAGAAGCTGAATGACCTCCTCATAGTCCTGTTCAGCGCTGTTAGTCTGCATCTGAACAGCCTCAGCCTCCTTCAGCCTGCTCTTCAACATCTCATTCTCCTCCAGTGTGGTTTTGGATTTCTGGAACACACACATACACAAATGGATTATTGGTATACACACTGATACACACACATTGATATAATTATGGATGTTACATACTTGTAAAGAACCTAGTAGAAACCTAGTAGAACATAGCGAAACCAACACAATACACCAGAAAGACATCATGAACGTTTGTGTTTACCTCTGTGGTTTTCTGAAGTTCCACCTCCAGAGGTTTTTTAGTGTCGTCTGTGTCATCCAGTAAACCCTGAAACCATAGAAGGATTTTCATAAACATCTCAAAACATAACTTCCACATCCACTTTTGTTTCAGCTCGATAATAAATGACAAATGGATGGATAAACGGATGGATGGAGGAATGGATCGATAGATAAAACAGGTTCCCACTGTGGGATAAATAAAAGTATGTCTTATCTTATAAATAGAATGATGGAAGGATGGACAGATAGAAGGACTATTATAAAAATGGAGGACAGCTGATTGGATGGATGGATGGATGGATGGATGGATGGATGGATGGATGGATGGATAATAGATGCTAATGGAGGGACAGACACACTTATGGATGAATAGATAGGCAGACTGAAAGACGCATAAAAGGTGCTAATGGAGGGATTGATTGGCGGATTTTTGTATGGATGGATAGAAGGATGGATAGATGGATAGTCATAGAGCAGACAAAGTCAAGTGGCTATTTGGATGAATGGAAAGATAAATTAATAGACAGAGTGATGTTTGTATGTATGTATGTATGTATTTATGGATGTATGGATGGATAGATGGATAGATGAACAGAATGATGGATAGAGGAACATATAGATGGATGAACTGGTAGATAGATGGACAAATAAATGAAAATGAAAAGTTGGATGACATGTAGACAGGCAGACAAACAGACTGATGACTATATGGATAGGAAGATGGATGGAACGATGGATGGGTGGTCTGATTAATGAATAATAGGTGCTAATGGATAGATGGATGGATGGATAGATAGATACACTGATGTATGAATAGATAAATAGATAAATAAACGGACAGACTGATGGATGGATATATAGATGGATAGATAAATTAATAAAATGATGAACAAAGGGACAGATAGATGGATAGACTGATGGATGGATGGACAGACAGATGGATAGACAGGTGGACAGCTGTCTATATAGATAGATGAATGGATGGATGAATGGATGATTGAATATATATATTTGACCTTCATCTCTTTCATGTGTGTCTGCAGCTGCTTCATCTCGGACTGGAACGGCTCCATCTCCTCACTGCTGTAGCTGCACTCCGACTCACACGTCTGGAAGAGAAAAAAATGTCATTAAATACAAAAAGAAATTTAAAAAGAAATCCGGTACAAAATCTATCAGAAGCTGTGGTCTTACAGGTGAGTGGAAGGCCGACATGTCCATCAAATTCGCCGCCTCGTGATAGGAGAACATGAAGGGTCCCTTTGCGAGCCCCGCCTCCTCCAGTTTATCATGGTACACGTTACGTGTGACCTCCACAAACTCTAATTGACCGAAATAAGCTGGCTGAAGGTACAGAAATATTATCAACATCAAAACACTTACATTCATGAGAGAATATTCACCTCCATAAGACACTGTCCCTTGAGGATCTGTGGACAAACTGTCTCTGATTTTCCTCCTGTTCTCCTCCGTGACTTCCAGGCCGAGGTAAGACAGAGCCTGAGGACAGATACATAAACAATCATTCTTTTAGCATTAATATTGGTATTGTGAAGGTCGGATTCATCTCTGAAGGCTCACCAGGTCGAGCTTTTCAGATCGCAGTCGGATGTGGGGGTCCAGCGAGACTTTGGGTTTGGATGCAGCGCTGTTGTTCTGTGTGGTCAAAGCTGCTGAGAAAAAAAAAAGCACACCACAGATATCAAAAGTTTGGAAACATCTAGTCCAAACAACAGTAGAACTTGCATAAGATGGAGAACAGGAGGGAAGATGTGATTAGACTGCCCTCACCCATTGATATGTGGAATCTCTGGATGTTTATATATTTGTTTGGTCAGAGTCAATCTCTATACCCTTACATGAGTTTGTTGCTTAAAAACAAAAGGAACATGTGTTTCTCTTAAAAACCATAAAAGTCTGTGTTTTCACACATTTCCAAACTGAGGGAAAGAAAATAAAGCAAACCGAAAAGTATAGGGGAATAAAATTGTAATAAAAAAAGAACAAGATTTTGTGTGAATAAAGTGAGAGCGATGAGATGAAAAAGAAAAAAGAAGGTATTATTGAACAAAAGAAGAATGAGAGACAAGAAGAGCAAAAGCTGAAGGATGGGATTAGAAAGGGGGGGGGCAGACAGATCTAAACAAAGTAATGAAAAACGTTGGGAAAGAGTAAAAGATAAAACTGAAAAAGTTGGGAACATAAGAATGTTGTGAGGATTAGAAAAACAAAGAGATGAATAAATGGGTGATAGACAGACAGACAGACAGACAGGCAGACACACGATAGACTCTCTCTTCACTCTCCACTCAATATAGACTCTCTCTACACTCACTATAGACTCACACTATAGACTCACTCTAGACCGACTCTACACTCAATATAGACTCACTATAGACTCACTATAGACTCTCTCTACACTCTCAGTATAGACTCACTCTACACTCACTATAGACTCACTCTACACTCACTATAGACTCACTCTACACTCACTATAGACTCACTCTACACTCACTATAGACTCACTCTACACTCACTATAGACTCACTCTACACTCACTATAGACTCACTCTACACTCACTATAGACTCTCTCTACACTCACTATAGACTCACACTATAGACTCACTCTACACTCACTATAGACTCACTCTACACTCACTATAGACTCACTCTACACTCACTATAGACTCTCTCTACACTCACTATAGACTCACACTATAGACTCACTCTAGACCGACTCTACACTCAATATAGACTCACTATAGACTCACTATAGACTCTCTCTACACTCTCAGTATAGACTCACTCTACACTCTCAGTATAGACTCACTCTACACTCACTATAGACTCACTCTACACTCACTATAGACTCACTCTACACTCACTATAGACTCACTCTACACTCACTATAGACTCACTCTACACTCACTATAGACTCACTCTACACTCACTATAGACTCACTCTACACTCACTATAGACTCACTCTACACTCACTATAGACTCACTCTACACTCACTATAGACTTACTCTACACTCAATATAGACTCACTATAGACTCACTATAGACTCTCTCTACACTCTCAGTATAGACTCACTCTACACTCAGTATAGACTCACTCTACACTCACTATAGACTCACTCTACACTCACTATAGACTCACTCTACACTCACTATAGACTCACTCTACACTCACTATAGACTCACTCTACACTCACTATAGACTCACTCTACACTCACTATAGACTCACTCTACACTTACTATAGACTCACTCTACACTCACTATAGACTCACTCTACACTCACTATAGACTCACTCTACACTCACTATAGACTCACTCTACACTCACTATAGACTCACTCTACACTCACTATAGACTCACTCTACACTCACTATAGACTCACTCTACACTCACTATAGACTCACTCTACACTCACTATAGACTCACTCTACACTTACTATAGACTCACTCTACACTCACTATAGACTCACTCTACACTCACTATAGACTTACTCTACACTCACTATAGACTCACTATAGACTCACTCTCGGTTTATTATAATCCTACCTGAGACGTGAATGTCTGCGGGACTGACGTCAGGAGACAAGCACGGTGGCGTGTCTTCTGGTCGAACCTGTTACAACACAAGATAGAACCAGATGTTGCTGCTGTTGTGTTTTTCTCCAGAAAAGCGTTACTTTTTAATCCTGTGCTCACCTGAGGACATGTGACGTGCACTTTAAACCTGCTCTTGGCTCCGGCTCTCTGAACTCCGCTGTGTAGCGACGTGCTGCAGGGAAAATGGCCTTTCAGTGGAATGAAGGCAATTTCCACCATCGGCTCATGGCTTCAGGGGGGGAACACAGCAGAGTATCAGACATCGACTAAAACCTTCAGTACGGGGTATGATGGTACGGTTTGGGTTTAAATGCACGGGAACACACGATGTTCACCTGAGTTTCACTCTGCCAATGGCGTTTTTGGCCTCCTCGTGAGTGACTCCGATTAGAGACTCCTTGTTAACAGCTATGAGCTGATCTCCTGCTTTGAGGCGTCCATCCTGCATGCAGAAAGAACATAAAAACATATCATCTAACTGCATTAAATATGTTAAACACCTCAGCCCTCTATGTCACACATGGCGTTGCAGTCTTCATCATTTATTTCCATACACTCTCATTAGAATGGAATGTTGGGTTACCCTATGGCAGTCTTCTCCTGACACCACTTCCTGTATGAACACAGCCGGACCGTCTGGTCTGTTAGAACCTCCACTGATCGAGAGGCCCAGAGTCCCATAGCGAACCACTGAGATCAGCTGGATCACACCTTCACCTGGGTGACTGCACACACACACACACACACACACACACACACACACACACACACACACACACACACACACACACACACACACACACACACACGTAAATAGCATGGTGCTTGCATATGCATTTCTGTCCGATTCAAACCCGTGTGTGTGTGTGTGTGTGTGTGTGTGTAAGATATACCTGAGCGAGCGCAGTAGCTGCCCTGTGTTACTATATGCATTCTGAGTAGCAGCTGGACTGAGCAGGAGAGGACTCTGAGATCTGGACGAGGACCCCGATGATGTGCTGTCCAAATATCTGCCTGCTTTAACACAGGAAAGCAAAACGTCCAAACTTGATATGATAAGATGATTTTTGTAGAAAAAAAGCACGAATCAGAACAGAGAAGAACGAGAGACTCACTGTGCTGAATGGGGGAGTTTCTCGTGGAGCCAGAACTGCCGTTTGGGCCGTATTTCTCCATCAGCTCTGCAAACTCTTTCCTTGGAGGAAAGAAAAAAAAAAAGATTGCAACCGCATATTTCAGCTTTTTATTTAATGCGCCTCAAACTGTTTAAAAGCCCAATTTCGCATGAAAACAGAAAACATTTCATGAACCCATGAACAACTGAGGACATGTACCATTTTAAAGACAAAAGAAGGTCATTTATATTTTATAACTATGTTAGTTATCGAAGCCAACAATGAGCAGGCAGAAGGTAACAAGAAGTATGGGGTTAACGTGGAAGAGACAGAGGGAGTCAGTGATGTAAACATGACTGCTCGTGTTCTATATGGTGGCTGTTCTGCCTGGATACGTTCATTAGATTACAACATTTGAAATCTGTTTTGTATTAATATATTAATATAATGTGAGGTCCAACATTTTGACCCTGGAGACTGCAAACCTTCGTACCCTTCGCTTGAGATCTTTAATCCTGTAAAACGCAGGTTAAATACAGAGCACGGATTAAAGACTACCCCCCCCCCATCTCATCCTCTTAGATTCCCTGCAATCTGCTCTCTTTCTCGCATATACTCCAGAGAAACAGAGTAATCTCATCCTATTGCGGTTACCACTGATGCGTATACAAAACGTATATGGATATTTATTCACATTACCGTCAAAAATGAAAAAGTTTAAGTATATATATATATATATATGTGGTCAGAAACCGGAAACTGGAATTAGCTCGAGTATAAATGCACCAGCTAACTCCGAGTTGCAACATAAAACTGCAATTGGAGCATGTCAGTGGTTCTCAAACTTTTTTCTGCCATTCACACTTTGGAGGGGGGTGTTTTTTTAAACCCCACCTGTCCTCCATAATCACAAAAAATGGTAATAAAATACTTCATGTTTAAAAATGTCCAAATTATTGGAATATTAAGTTCAACATCAACAACATCAAACAGCATCAAGTTCAGAAACAGAGAAATAAAAAGTGCAGTTGTTTTAGGAATCTTAACTGATGTTTTAATGCACTTATATTAATGACCTAATTGTTTGTTCTTTTGAGAACCACTGGAGTATGTTAATGAAACAATAATTGTTACCTATCTAAGAGTAATTTACTTTTACGTTTATGGCATTTGGTGAACACTCTTATCTGGGGGCTGGGATTTGAGCTCATGACCAGATATCCACTTAAAGGTTAGTGTTATACCAAGTACCATGGGCTTGTCACTGTAGTTAGCTAGCTTGGCAGTTATTCACCAACTTTAGCACTATAAACCTGTTATAAATTCAGGATTTAATTCAAATGGACTGTCTTGTGGGTTAAACGATGAATCTGTATATTATTTGTGATGAACCATTTCAGATAACACTGAAGCACTGAACCACACAGTGACGTGTGGTAGAAAAAAACCTCAAAAGGTGTTCTGTAGAACTCTATGTTAGGTGTAAGTATCCCAAGAACTCCTGAGGAACCACATGGTATAAGAAAATCCATGATATGCTCTCATAAAACAAGGGTTCCTCTAGGGCTCTTAATATAACTAACTTCTCCAAATTTGTAAAGAGGTTCTATTAATAACAATTTCTAAAATTATAATCAACCTTAAGATGGAGAAACACTTTAGAGTGGAAGACTTTTTTTTGGAACGTAATGATAATGTTCTGGATCGTTGTTCCATCTCATGGTTGCCTCGTTCCTGCCTTCCAGCCACGCCAAATGATCACTGCTTTTACCCTCTGTAGCCACATCTAGCTTGGTGTAATAAATATGTCTGTGTAGGTTGGACTTTGTTTGATTGAAACATCAAGCTTTTGCATGCGTATACTCATTTTTATTTACCAAATGCATATTGTATGAACATCTGAGCTCCGGTGGTGAGTAATGGAGTCAAACAATGTGAACCAAAGACCAGTGTACCAGTACTGGTGTGTGTTAGTTACCGAGCTTCCCCGTCTCGTGCTATCAGAAGACGCATGTGATTTGTGGACGAAGCCGCTCTGAGAATATCCACTGCTCTGAAATCATAGAGGTGGGAAGAAAGAAAGAAAGAAAGAAAGAAAGAAAGAAAGAAAGAAAGAAAGAAAGAAAGAAAGAAAGAAAGAAAGAAAGAAAGAAAGAAAGAAAGAAAGAAAGAAAGAAAGAAAGAAAGAAAGAAAGAAAACTCACATTCAATCAAATAAAATGAAATAAAGCAAATACAAGAATTCACAATTCATAGATAAACAGATTGGAAGAAGGATGCAATTTTTGCATTTTATTAATTTGAACTGAAAGATATTGTAGACACTATATGTCCAAAAAGTATTTGGGCAACTGATCTTCTCCAATCTGTTACCCCAAAGACAGAGGCAAAAAAATAAAAGTGCGCGCGATGCATCGTTTGTAACAGATTTGCGTCGGTACAAACCAATATATTTATATATAATTATTAGCATTAGTGCTATACATTTATCATTTAGAAAGTGACCAATAATCTGTGACCAATATTTGATATGTAGATCGATTTCTCCTCGTTTCTGGAGGACATTCTCTCCTGCTGCTGCTACGTGAATGTGACGCATCAACACTACGGAGAACGAGGCGTATCCTGAGAGTCACATAGAATACAGATTAACATGGCAGAGGTAGAGCTGCATCTTTCTGCAGACACATCAGGAAAAGAACGTCTGGTTTGAAATCGGATCGCACTGCATCATAATAAGGGTGAATAGTATCGGTATCGGTAGCTGCTTCATATGTATCTTTAATGTACAGTATCGTTGGCTATGCATCGAGATGTGAATCGCATCGACCTCAGTTATGAAGATGCACATCCCTATCGTATACGACATCTTTGCCTGTGACAGCATGAACTTTTCCCAGCCACACAAACTAGGAGCCCTGAACCTGTTCCAGCATGACAAGACCGCCGTGCACATAGATCTTGTGTGCTATAGAGCTTTGACCTCCACAAGCACACTCCAAAATCTAGTGGAACATCTTCCCAGAAGAATGGAGGATATTATATGAGCAAATGGAGACTACATGAGGAATGAGATGTTTAAAAAGGAACAAATACCAATCTTATGGTCAGGTCAGTGTATATACAATCTATAGTTATTAAATCTAAGTTATCTCCAACTGAGCTGAAATGAATCAGTGTAGCTCGGTGTGTAATGAGACGCACCTCTCACTTGTTACACCAATCAAACTTTCTCCATTCACCTCCAAGATCTGGTCTCCAGGCTGCAGGTGTCCTAAATTTTCAAACAGTGAGGACATGAAGTTAATATTTTATTGACATGAAGCATGAAATATTGCACAATCATCAATTAATCAATCAAATAATGGCATGTAATGTCAAATGATTGCTTTGCTATAGTTTTATCCATTTCGAATTATATTTAGAAAATTACCTACACAACATCCACACACACACACCATAAAAGTTGGCTAATCCAGGTGTTAAAACAGGACAAACTAAATGTATAGGGCATTGATCTATTCTAGAACCTTCTCTCCAGATGTAGGTCAGGTTCACCTCACTGTTCTTTTTTTTTTTTTTTTTTTATCTCTTAAGTGAAACCATGTCACAAGTGTTTAACATCAGCTCGCTTATTTTTAGACATGATAAAGAAAAAAAGGGCTTCAGGGATTTCCAATGTCTGCAACGTCTGGTTTTTAAGGACATGACCGGAAAACGTCATACTGTCGTTCGAATTTTGTTTGCGGATGTGTGATGTGTGTAATCCTGCTTGCTCCTGAGAAACAGCAACGCAGACAAACCTCAGATCAGATAGAAGCCACAGCACAAAACGCTCAAACAACTTAACTGTGGTAGATATTTACAGCTCTACAGCATTTGGATCGTGCCTTTATCCAGAGCGATTTACATTTACAGTTATAGAGCTGAGAAATCCAGGGTTAAGGTCCTTGCTCAAACCGATGACCTTCTGATCAGAAGTCCAACATTTTATCCCTTGAGCTACCACTTCCTCCATTACTTCGAGTCGAGTCGGCTTTATTGTCATTTTAAACATGTACAGTGCAGTACACAGTGAAACGAAAGAACGTTTTCCCAGGACCAAGGTGCGACAGCGAACAACATAAATGAACAAAAAGGAACGCAAGGAACACAGGAACGCTACACATCACTCTAAACTGACAACACGTGCAAAATTTAGTGCAAAAAGGGGAGGGGCAACATGAGACGAGAAAAAAGCAGTAGCACAGCAAAATTGGTTGTCCGTATACAAATCAAAAATAAATACTGTACACGTAAACATTTGTGTGGATGTAACATTTTGGTGCAACTTAAGTGTGCAAACAGAGGGTTGACAAGTGCATGTGACAAGTATGATGCACATTCCACTTTTTATTTGGGTTTATTCATAACTTTATCCATAGAAATCAGTCCACGAGATAAATAATGTCACTGGTTAATGACTTTCCTGCAATAAAATATATAGATTTTAAAGGGACAACTTTAAAGGAATTCATATTTATGGGCATAATACTGGCCTCAAAATTGTATTCTGGATTTTTTATGAAGGAATTTTCAGCATTTAAATATCAGACAGCGACACCTGGATTCAATAATCCTCCACATCTGAGCTGATATTGCACAAGAACAATATAGTCAAGCTTCTAAAGTAATTTCTAGTGTCAAGACCACTTAAACCGAGACTAAAAACAGAGTGTGTGGAGACCAAAGACCAAAACAGCACTCCTTCAATTCATCTAAAAGGTTCATAGAAGACTAAAAATAACCATAATAATAAAAAGTCATTGTAAAGGTGAATTTTGTGTAGGAAATTTTCCTTTGGTTTCTATGAACAAACAAATATAAACACCAAGCAGCTGAAATGAACATCTTTATCCACTGCTTATTCAGTTACATTCAATTATATTTAGTTTAGTGCTTTTTTCAATGGAAAATTGTCCCAAAGCAGTTTTAAAAAAATAAATAAATTACGAAGGAAAATGTTCATAAATTAGTCCATATAAGTTTATTCCTAATGAGCGAGCCAGTGGTGACAGTAACAAGGGAAAAGTCCCGAAGATGGTCTGAAGATGCAACCTTGAGAAGAACCAGACTTAGCCAGGAACCCAGGAACCAAAAAGTCTGGACTGGTCTTGAAATACACCCTCAAGTCCACTTAGAGTGTGGTTAAGACAGAGACAAGACCGAGACCTTTAAATAAAATGGTCTCAAGACCATAAATAATATAATATATATTATAACAATATAATAAAAATTTTACCAATAAATAAGCTTTTAATAAATATTTGTGACATGCATGAATAAAATATTTAAGAAAAATAAATAAAATATATTATGGATAAAATATTCAGCAATGTCTGGGAGATTCTTTAAAGTTCTATATATTATGTACTCCGTTCGAATTTAATTCTGTGAATGAATTTGTAATTGTTTTCCCCCTGCGTCGATGTTGTGCTATACTACGTGCTCGCACAGACGATTCAGCCTGTAATAATTAATTTGATTTTTTGCCGACATGCAAAATTCAAATCCCGACCGCCGTGTGTCTGTTCTGCACTTATTGATATGATTTTTTAGGTTTATTGATTCAAAATCCTGTTATACATTTCCCTCCATATCTTTGTGTGATGTTCTGTGGCTTTAATATGTTATGAGGAATCTATTCACGACTACCTGGTGTTGTCGTCGTCACTTAATGGGTGACTATGAAAGATGCCTGATGAATTCGAAACACAAAAACTGCGAATAACGCACCATCAGAGGAAGCAAGGCCACCTGGTAAGATTCTCTTCACATACACTCCAAACTCTTCTCCTGTTGCTTCTTTGACACCCCCAATGACTTTGATACCTGCAGAAAGAAGATAAGGAACTGCAGGGTGAGTAATGATGTAGTAAATAGATCTGTGTGTGATGTTGTGGAATAATAAACAGCTATAACAAATTTCCACAAACTAACACAAACAACTCTGTAACTGATGCCATATGGGCTGTAAAGTCTGCTCTTTGTAGTTCTGGGGTGCATGATGAGACAGGTTAGTGGAGAAGGTGGTAGCTGAGGTGAGTTAAAAAATCAGCCACACCAAGCTGCCATTTCTGGGCCCCTGAGAAAGGCCCCTAAGCCCATAGCTGCTCAGTTGCATGAATGAGACAAATGAAAATCGCTCTGAATAAGGGCATAAATGGACTCAGATTTACAGAATCCCACAATTTATGGCTGCCGAAGTCTGTTTTTAGTGTTTAGATTCAAGATTTAAGAGTTTGTGATTCCTCTAAATAGCCTAAGACCAAAAAAAATTACAAGTGTGCAAAGATATGAAATGCAAGAAAAAAGTGTGTAGAGTTAAAAACAACATCATAGAAAGGCATGTGCATTGTGGTATTGTCATTGTTCAGGGGTGTATGTGCGTGTGCAAAATATGTAAAGGTAATCTAAAGTAGATTGGGGCTACTAAAATTCAGTTTGCGAAGTTCACACACTGGTTCCTCACACCAGCGCGTGTTTTCCCTCAAGAACGTGTTCTAGTTTACTAATATTTAAATTAGTTTGATGATCTGAAACATTCAAGTGTGACAAACATGCAAATAAAATAAGCATTAGACCTGTTTTATTAGAGGTTTGTCCCACCACCACCTCCAGGTACCATTTTTAACACAAAGTGCTTCCAAAAAGCACAGGAACTGTTTATGTTCACAGAATCCAGGTGTAAGTTGTGTCTCAGATCGCATGCAATAATGTGATCTATTGCTAATAATAACTGATAAACTACAGCATCATCATCATCATCATCATCATCACAATCGTCACCCCGAGGTCAAATTTTAAATGTGAGAATAAACTTCAGAAATACTGTAATATATGTAGAATTTTTATAGAAATATCTCATTCCTCTGGCTTATGTTCCTCACACCAGTGCATGATTTCCATTTTTCTTTTTACATGATGAAAAAGCAAACACACACACACAGTGTAAAAGTTTTAAAAGCTGTCTCTCTGAGACTGTGTTTGATGTCGTATAATGCATTCCGCTGTGTAAGTGCATCAGTGTGTGTGATTGCGGTGGGTTTAATACACAGCGATGCGTGTGCGCTGTAAGCAGAACAGTGTTAAGGAGCTTACCGCTGGCTCACGGAGCTCGTGTGTAGAGAGAGAGCTTGAGAGTCAAAATAACTACAGTGTATGATATTTTAGAGCCTCATATGCACAGTAATTTGGATGAAATACAGTACAAACAGTTCTTGGGATCTACAGTATCTATAGCAAAAGGTTTGTGGACACCTGACCATACATGGTTGTTGACATCCAAATTCCAGATTTATTTCAGGTTGTTTTTGGTAGTGTATGTTTAGAGTTTCTATCCAATCAGATTTCAGCCATCACGTGTTCCCAGGGTTATTAGGCCTTTTAGCAGGTGCACAATAACATCATTTCCACATCCTTCAATTGGTGCACAGGAGCACGGTCATGTTGAAACACGATCCAGCTTGTACGTTCCAGTGAAGGGGAATAGTAACACTACAGCATATGATGACATCACCCTTCTTCTTCTTCTCCCATTAGGGGGCGCCACAGCAGATCATCCGTCTCCATACCCCTCTGTCCTCTACATCTGAATCTTTCAACCCAACTACCTGCATGTCTTCCTTCACCACATCCATAAACCTCCTTCTTGGTCTTCCTCTTTTCCTTCTTCCTGGTGGCTCCATCCTCAGCATTCTTCTACTGATATACCCCGTGTCCAAACCATCTTAATCTCGCCTCCCTTGCTTTGTCTCCAAAACGTCCTACATGCCCTGTCCCTCTAATAAACTTGTTTCTAATCCTGTCCATCCTCGTCTCTCCCAACGAAAAGCTCAACATCTTCAGCTCTGTGATGGTGTATATTTAACCAATGTAGTTGGTTGAATATACGGGGGACGTCCGGGGGGCGTCCACATACTTTTGGCCTCATACTGTATAAATGACTAATACTTATAACTTATACTATGAATTACTAATGTACTGTACATAAATGTATTAGTAACTCTATACTATATGGTGTACTCAAAGAGTGTCAAATGTAGCACCAATATATATAATGTGTGTTCAAACGTGGTTTTGATCAAGGCAGAAAGTCACGATACAGGAAACATATTGGACTTTGTGGAAAAAAACATTTTCTTTCCGTTTTTTTTCTGTCATGAAATGTACAATCTACAAACGTACTGTATTGCTAAGGTGGAAAGTTACCTCGAAGATTAAACCGGTTGATATAATCATTACATTAATCACATTGTGGGGGTGAATGAATGAGGGATGAAAAGACTGAAGACATTTGTCAAAGGATGCTGAAATAATTAGAAGAGTTGAAACCTGAAGAAGATTAAATATTTAAAGGTAAAACACACAAACACACATTTATTTACACATCTGTATTACTCAAATATTAATATTTACTAATGTAAACTATTCCATAAAGTTTTGTTCCATTTAATTTTATCCATTTAATTTGTGCCAATTTGAACAATGACTAGAATAGAATTTTTGAAAAAGTTGATTGCGTTAATTGGATTCATTCTATTTTATTTGCATTTTTTATTTATTTTATTTAACATAGTTTTAAAAATGTAAACTGTTGATGTTCACAAATGTTAATATTAATAAACTGCATTAATTAAAACTGCCAAACAATAATATTCTATATTTATTGTTACATATGTTACATATTTATTTATATATATAATATAAATAATATATACACACACACACACACACACACACACACACACACACACAGGTATATATTTCACATAAAGAGAAAGCATGCTAATGTCTGTTTTCCCAAATATTCTTACCTAATCCATTCTCACAGTCTGAAAACTGCATCAGATGCACAGCTCGATCTACTCCATACGGCCCCATCAGCGTCCTGCAGTGAGAAGAAAAAAGTGGAGAAACTTTTACTCGGTTTGTTGCGAAACATTCTTTACTTATATAAAGTCAATGTAAAATAAATCTCCAACCAATGTCCAATATCCTTCCCTGTGAACTGTGAAGGTCAACAGACACAAGAAACATCCTCACCAGATACCCACAGAAACCACAAGAGAAATGTGTGTGTGTGTGTGTGTGTGTGTGTGTGTGTGTGTGTGTGTGTGTGTGTGTGTGTGTGTGTGTGTGTGTGTGTGTGTGTGTGTGTGTGTGTGTGTGTGTGTGTGATGGTCTGTGATGCAAGGTTAACAGACACAAGGAACATACTCACCAGATACCCACAGAAACCACAAAAGAAATGTGTGTGTGTGTGTGTGTGTGTGTGTGTGTGGTGTGTGTGTGTGTGTGTGTGTGTGTGTGATGGTCTGTGATGCAAGGTTAACAGACACAAGGAACATACTCACCAGATACCCACAGAAACCACAAAAGAAATGTGTGTGTGGGTGTGTGGGTGTGTGTGTGTGTGGGTGTGTGGGTGTGTTGGTCTGTGATGCAAGGTTAACAGACACAAGGAACATACTCACCAGATACCCACAGAAACCACAAAAGAAATGTGTGTGTGGGTGTGTGGGTGTGTGTGTGTGTGTGTGTGTGTGTGTGTGTGTGTGTGTGTGTGGGTGTGTGGGTCTGTGATGCACTGTACTTCCCATCCTGTTCCCAGTTCCTGGATCAGCCCTAGTGTTTCCTGGGTTGCAACCCATGACAGAAGTGTGCATGAATTTCATTTTTCATGCCTTGTCACAATTTAATTCACTCAAAGGCCACAGTTCGGGTAACTGATAAACAGACAAAGAATCCATCCAGTAACGTCATCACAAAATAAACCAGTCACTGATCCAAGAAATGATTTCCACAATGTGCTGCCAAGTGAGACTTAAAACTGAATATTGTAATGATATTGTTAACCATGTTACACTCCAATATCCTTCTTCTAATGTGCACAAGTACAAGTGTGTTCCTACCAGTGGCAGACCTTCAGGGTCAGCCAGGTCTCCTCTGCTGCGCTAAACCATATCCGAATCGCTAAATAAATATTAGTATCAAAGTACATGACAATAAAACTGCTGCTTTAACCAATCACATTTCGAGTTGGTGACACTTGGGTCATCTAGCAGGCGTGTTAGACTATCACTGTGTGTGTGTGTGTGTGTGTGTGTGTGTGTGTGTGTGTGTTACAGTTAGTAGTGTTAGACACTAACCAGGAAGTGGCTAATGGATAATGCTAGTGCTATGAATTCTATAAAGTTTTGATGAATGTGCAAAGAAAATCGTATTTCCAGTACGGAGCGAGTCGCCACAGTGACACTGCGCCAACTCTAGTTTCTTTTTTATACCCCTGACATTGTTGTGTATGTTTTAAGTTTAATTCTTCTTCTTCTGCTTTCGGCTTCTCCCGGCTTTCAAGTTTAATTAGAATAATTTAAAAAATGCACTCAAATTGCGAGGCGAAGACCAAACAAACTTGTGATCCGCCACTTAATATATTCCTGAGGAATGTACCAAAAAAAATTTATAAATAAATTAGAGGAGTCAATGTGCAGCTTGTATAGCAGTATAAATTTACTGTCCTTTAAAAATATCTCAACATACAGCCATTATTGTCTAAATAACTGGCAACAGAAGTGAGTCCACTCTTAGTGATAACAGTCAAGTTTATTTCTATGGCACTTTTCACAATGGACATTGTCTCAAAGCAGCTTTACAGAATTTAAGAATTAAGGTGAACAAACCAGATTCAAACAGGGAAACCCATCCTCACGTGGGTGATATCAAAAGTGTGATCTTAAAAACTATACAGAACACTGCAGAGTGAGAACTAACATGAGCACTGGAATGTGTGTGATTATGAGTAATGTCCTTTCTACAGTTTTATACAGTCAGTTGATGTTATGGAACCAGGAGCTACAGAGCAACTCATAAAATAGCTCAGCATTTGAGATCATCGTAGATCCAACACCAGCTTCTCCTTGCCAGAGCTTTTAAACACTCAAATAAGTCCAATGTACAAACTCCACATGAGGTAAAATCCAAATGGTGTATGTCAGTGCTCAGACCGTACGCCACACACTGCAACAAGTCGGTTTGCAGGCCGTCGTCCCAGAAGAAGCCTCTTCTGAAGCTGCTCACAAGAAACCCTCAAACAGTTTGCTGAAGACGACATGTCCAAGAGCATGAATTACTGAAACCATGCCATGTCTTCTGATGGGACTAAAATAATCTTGTTTGGCTCAGATGGTGTTTAGCATGTGTGGTGACGCCCTGGTGAGGAAAACCAAGAAAACTGTGTCTTGCCTACAGTGAAGCATGGTGGTGGCAGCATCGTGGTCTGGGGATGCATGAATTCTGCTGGTACTGGGGAGTCATTGAAAAAAAAAGGATTCCAACATGTACTGTAACATTCTGAAGCAGACCATGACGCCCTCCCTTCAGAAACTGGTCCGAACTGCAGTTTTCCAACATAATAACGACCCCAAACACATCACCAAGATGACCACTGCCTTGCTGAGGAAGCTGAGGGTGAAGGTGATGGAGTGGCCAAGTATGTCTCCAGACCTAACCCTTATGGCTGAAGCGCCATGTGTTTAACATCCAGCAGCTCTGTGATGTCATTATGGAGGAGTTTAAGAGGATCCCAGCAACAACCTGTGCAGCTCTGGTGAATTCCATGTGCAGGAGGATTAAGGCAGTGCTGGATAACGATGGTGCGCACACAAAATATTCACACTTTGGACACAGTTTTGACATGTTCACTAAGGATGCACTCATTTTTGTTGCCATGTTTAATGCCCTGCTGGCTTTCTGATAATATAATTAAATATAATTCAATTATTAAATTTAAATAAAATAAATATTACAGCACATTATATACACATAAAGCAAATACAGAAATAAAAGCTGTGGTATGTTAAAGTTTTCTCAAATAAAATTACATTATAATGATTAATAGATATATAAATTATTATTCTTTTTTTTTTAAAGCCTCTAATGTAAATATATTATGACGCAGACCAAATCCAGCATTGTGAACTTAGCTCTGCGCACAATTTGCGCAGAGAAAATAAACACTCATCTGCTCTTGACTTACAACAACAACGACATACACGTAAGACCCACATGCTTCATACCGATTTAAAAAACGACCCCTTATGATAAACAAACAAAAACGCAATTTGGATTTATCGTGTTTTTATTAAGCGCGAACTAATTGTTGCGTCGTTTCGCGCAGGTTTAGCGCATTGCTGATTCTCTGAACGTCGCCGCCGACAAACGAAAGCTGAAGCGATGATTAGTTTCTCGAAAAACACGTTTTTTGGAGCAAAAGTCAAATGTACACATTTTTTGGAGTTGAATTCAGAATAATACACGTGTGCAAATCAATTCCAGCTTCTTTACACTGTTTAAAGCGCATTTTCATTAACATTATTTTGCTTGAAATCCCAGTGTTTACTAAAAACGCATGGCTCTTATAATAAACTCAAACCCCAACCAAGAAAAAATGTTTATTTACCTGCTGATAATGACAGCTCCTTTAAGCATGACGGAAAACGTGGGCATCTTGGATGAATGAGTGTGTGTCCTGTGTGCAAAGCTCCTCTCCAACATGCTCCAGCCCTTCTAATCCCCTCCACACACATACCACATCATCATCATCATCATCATCATCAGCATCCTGAACATCACCAATTCCCAGCACAGATGAATGAACATCCACCCCATGTTGAGAAAGTCTTAGCATTTTTATGAATGACAATCATTTTGGACTACAATAGAGTAAGAATATTAACCATGAAATAATCCTTTCTTCTGACACGTAACTAAACCAGTCACTCTTTACAACCATGGTGAGCAGAAAAGCATCTCAATGTACAACAGATCGAGTCTTAGGGTGTAGGGATTCTTGTTCTGTCTCAGCAACGCATTCCTGATTTTTCTTTTCCTCAAACTTCTTAATATATATTAGTATATAAAGTGCCAAAAGTTTGGACATGCCTTCACCTTCAGAGGTTTTTATTTATTTATATTATCTTAAACATCATATATACTGAAGACATCTAAACTATGAAAGAACACGTAAGTAATTTTGTAGTAAAGTGTTACACAACGCAGAATATTTAAGATCGTCCAAAGTAGCTACATTTAGCTTTTGACAGCTTTAACGCTAGACTGCGGAGTGAAGGAAAAGCAACCAACAAGCACTCAACACCTCCTCAAGATTGTTGAAAATCCTTTTTAATTGACTACCTCGTGAGTCTGACTGATAAAATGGCAAAGGTGTGCAAAGCAGAAGATGGCTACTTTAAAGAATCCAAAATATAAAACACATTCTGGGGTTTTAAACACATTTTTGTTTAATACATAATTTTATATGTCTTTTATAGTTTGAATGTCTTCAGTATTAATGTACAATGCTAAAAATAATAAAAACACTGAAGGAGAAGATGTGTCCAAACCTTTTACTTGTAATTTAATATTTTAAATTATAGAGGAAAAGAAATACATTCTTTTTTTCACTTTTTTTTTTTTTCTTCTCAGAATCATCATAACAGAATCCTTTTCATTTATAATAAAACACCCAGGATGCTTGGTGTAATTTGGAGATTCAAGATTTGGAAAAGCCGGAAACCCCAAATCCTCCCCAATTGAGTAAAACCTATTTAATCTCCGTTTGCTTGTTTCAACTGTGTCTCTGTCTGCCTTCGCACCAGTCATTATCTTTAACATCCACTTGTCCAAGACTTTTCCACTAACAATCAAATTATTTACTCCATCTATTTATTTACATGTTACGGCTTCATACAGCACAGAGACCTGTCAAGGTATTTATATAGCAGGATGAAGACAAATCCACGTGTCCACTGATCAACATTGCATAATGTTACCAAATGACAGAAGGTGTTCATAGGGATTGGCGTCATTCGGCCTCTGCACAAGAAACATCGAGCATCTCCACTAAGACAGTGTGACTCATTCACTGAAACGTGCACTCATGCACCAACAAAAAGAAATAAATCCTCCTGACTTCTTTATTAGGTGACTTCAAAAATCCCTGATTTAGCTCCAGTACCTCACTTTCCAAATCTTTTAAATGATATTGACTCTGATGTTAAAATGGAGAAGGTTGGGACACTGTGTAAAATGTAAATAAAACCAGAATGCAATGACGTGCAAATCTCATAAATTCATATTCTTTTCACAATAAAACAAAAAACATGTCCGATCTTTAAACTGAGTATATTTACCATTTAAAAAAAAGGTCTTTTTAAATTTGAGGTTGCAACACGCCTCACAAAAGTTGGGACAGGGCCATGTTTACCATTGTATAGCATCATGTCTTCTGTCCGTATACATCTGGGAACTGAGGAGAGCAGTCACTGAAGTCTTGGGAAAGGAATGTTGTCCCATATGTGTCTGATACAGGATTCGAACTGCTCCAAAGTTCTGGGTGTTCTTTGTTGTATTTTTTGTTTCATGAAATGTTTTCAAATGGTGAAAGGTCTAGACTGCAGGCAGGCCAGTAAAGCACCCGGACTCTTCTACTACGAATTCAAGCTATTATAATAGATACAGTATGCAGTTAGCATGGTCTTGCTCTTATATGCATATATATATATATATATATATATATATATATATATATATATATATATATATATATATATATATATATATATATACATATATTCCCTAAAAAAAAAAAAAGACGTTTTCTGGAGGGAAGCATTTGTTGCTCTAAAACCTGTATATACCGTTCAGCGTTGATGGAGCCTTTCCAGATGTGCAAGCTGCCCATTCCAGAGGCACTAATGCACTCCCATACCATCAGAGATGCGACTTTTTAAAGTGCAGATAACAAGTCAGATGGTCCCTCTCCTCTTTAGTCCGCAGGATGTGGTGTCCATGGTTTTAAAGAAGAAAATAACATTTTGATTTGTCTGACCACAGAATAGTTTTCAACTTTGCCTCAGTACATTTTAAATGAACTTTGGCCCAGAGGATGGCGGCGTTTCTGGATCATGTTCATGCCTTCTTCTGTGCATGATAAAGATACGACCTGCATTTGTGGATAACATGACAAATTGTGTTTTTTCAGACAGTGGTTTCTAGAGGTGTTATTGAGCCCATGCAGTGATTTCCATTACAGAATCATGACTGTTTTAAATGCAGTGCCGTCTGAGGAAGTTTCCTCTGTTTCTATGTTTCATTGTGAATAAAATGTGGGTTTATCAAATTTGCAAATCATTGCATTCTGTTTTTATTTACATTTTACACAGTGTCCTGACGTTTTTGGAATTGGGGTTGTATTACCATCAACATATTGTAATAGCCCTGTTTGTCTTTACTATTCTACCACCCGGAGTTTTACTTTGACATTGTCACTTTCTCATTACGGATGATTTATAAAAGTACATTTAGCGTTACAGTTCACAGAAAAACTGGCCACATGTGTATGTGTATACAGAAGCTTTGGGGCTTTAGCCTCTATGTGATTGTCTATATAAACACATCCAAACACACACACACACACACACACACACACACACACACACACACACACACATACACATAATTTTTCTTTCTTCCACCATGGCAACTACGCAGTGCATCTGAACTTTAATCACTGAATCGGCCCAGCGGGTGGTTATGAGATTATAGGATTAAAATCCTCTCTGTTTAGAGCGTGTTTTGTTCTCGCTCTCATTCCCTCTTTCATCATTCAACCCGTTATCATGCCAATGAGTGTATGATGGATGCAATTAAAGGGGAAATCATCTTACACTTCTGGTCAGAAATGCTCCAAAATACCAGAAAGAGCTTTTCTGCTACTTGTGGCTTATCTATTGAACGTAGAGTAAACAGGACTATGTTAAAAAAGTTCCCGACTAGGTCATATATGAATAACTTCCATACGTGGACCATGCTTCCATACCACCGAAATGCACTTTTGACCTTCCAGATGCTTCAGAATAGAACATATACCAGGTTTAAATTAATAAATTCGATGCTTTGATATAGAGAGGCTGCTGAGTTCTGCCCTCTACAGGCAGGTTGCAGAAGTGCACACTGATCCATCTATTTCACAACGCTCCCAGAAGGCCTTGAGGGATGTGCTGGGAATGTTTAGTATCCGAGTATCTTTTATTATTTGAGGTCAAAGGAAAAGGAGAGAAAAGTCAAAAACTTTTTCATTCACTTTAAATACTTGCTGTTATAATAATATTAATAATGAAGGAAGTTGTGCTGTGAATTCTTTAGCGTTTTATGTCCAGCTTCAAGAATTTCTCTTGAAAGAAGAAAATCCTGACAATTCCACATATCGAGGGAGTGAATGAATGAAGGATGGAAGGAATGAAGACATTTGTTAAAGTCTGCTAAAATGAGCAGAACAGTTAAGCAGATCATATATTTAGAAAATTAAATATTAAATGTAAAACACACACACACACACGCACACACACACACACACACACACACACACACACACACACACACACACACACACACACACACACACAAACACACACACACACACACACACATCTGTATTACCCTAATGGGGTCTAACAAATGTAAACTATTTAATAAAATGTTTCCATTTATAAAATTTTATTTAATCAATTTATTTTGTGCCAATTTAATTAATTACTTAATTTGATCAGGATAAAAAAGTGTATTGTATTAATTTGATTTACTCTAATTTATTTTTTATATTATAAAATATTAGTGTATCTATTATTTAACCAAACAGGCATTTTATACTTTTTTTTTTAAACGGTCTATACCCTATACATACACACACACACACACACACACACACACACACACACACACACACACACACACACATATACATATATATATATATATATACACAAACACTGATCACTGCTAATATGACATCATAACATTATGAGCGCTGAAGTAATTAACACTGATGATCTCTTCATCATGGCACCTGTTATTAAGTGGGATTTATTTATTAAGCAGCAAGTCAACTTTTGGTGTGTTTGATGTGTTAGAACCCGAAAAATGGGCAAGCGGAAGGATTTGAGCGAGTTGGCCAAATTGTGACGTCTAGACGTCTAGACGTCTGGGTCAGAGCATCTCCAAAACGGCAGCTCTTGTAGGATGTTCCTGGTCTGCAGTGGTCAGTATCTATCAAAAGTGCTCCAAGGAAGGAACAGTGGTGAACCGAGTGAAGGAACTGAGGCTCATTGACGCACGTGTGGAGCGAAGGCTGGACCATGTGGTCCAACAGACAAGTTCCTGTAGCTGAAACTGCTGAAGAAGTTTACCCTCCATTCTTCTGTGAAAATGTTGGGTCTTGTAGTAGAAAAATGTCCAACTCCTGCATCCAAAACCCTCCTATACAGTTGTGTGCTTCCAATTGAGATAAATAAACAAATAAACAAACAAATAAATAAATAAATATTAGGCTGATATGAAGACCGTTTACTTTAAATCGTCAATTCTGGGAAACAACCTGGTGGACATGGGATAAATCAGGGCTAACACACACATACACAAACACACACACACACACACACACACACACACACACACACACACACACACACACATGCTGTCCATGCTCTTTTGTATGTTTTGCCTGAACTGTAGTCTGTTTTGTGATACATTTGTAATAATCAGTGTTTTTCTTGCAAAACATTTCTTTACGTGTTCGACTCTTTCCCACAGACACTAATGAGATCGAGCAGTGTGTTACTGTGAATAAGGGCGTATTATATGAGTGCAGGCAGAACAGGGATGATGATGTTTGTTCAGGTCTCAGCCTTGTTACTTTAAGCTCTAACCTGCTCAACTCACTCTTAATTTAGTGTGTCAACAGGCAGATCCACACACACACACACACACACACACACACACACACACACACACACACACACACACACACACACACACACACGGCTGACATCCAAGTGCTACTTGTATCCTAGAGCCAAATATCTTTGATAGTCTCTACAACAACAACAACAATCATAAGAAAAAAAAATGAATAGAAAATTGTTTAAGGTATTAATTTAAACAATAACCTTCACATGACCCTGATTTTTGTTTGGCTGAAGTACTGACACTGGAGACTCCTTCCATATTATTATCTTTGTACAATAATAATAGTATTGTAGTCATATTATTGAACAGTTAATGCAATAAAAATAGTGATATAATAAAAATATTAAGAAGAAGAAAAATGACTCCTTCTTTATAATAATGTTTATATTAATATTAATATTAATAATAATAATAATAATGAGTAAGAAGAATTAATAAATGAATGAATGTAAATATTAACCCTCACATTACTCTAATTTTAGTGTTGCAGAAGCACTAACAGTAATCATCTCCATCAATAAACATTTATATTAATAAAAAAAGAAAAAGAAAAAATTAATCCATTTATATATGCTAAATTCCATGTTGGATGTTACTATGGAAACATTTTTAATTGCATAAAATAAAATCACTGTCAAATCTGTAATAAAAAATTAATCAACACCTTCTGACCAATCAGAATCGAGGATTATATACATATATAAATACTGATAGATATAATTTGATATATAAAGGTTCTTTTAAGAGCCCCACAAAAGTAAATGCTCCACACTAGAACCCATTCAAGAAACCAATAAACCTTCACTTTACATATATACACCTATACCTACTATACCAGTATATATTATTTATACTACAACAGTTTTTTGTTGGAACCCGAGAACCTTCTTACTGGCCTTATTTATGCAAACAACTATTCTAAGTGTATAGACAGGAGTCAGTGATTCTTTACATACTGCATGGTTCTAATCGAAATGTGTCCAAAATCAGAAATGTGTTCATTCTAGAACCTTTTTCAATCTAGCAGCCCAAGAACCCTGAATTCTCTAAAATACCCACTGACTCAAAGTGTTCTTCAGAAAACTATTCGAAAATGATACATAATTAAATGTTCTGTGTGGAACCACAGGATTCTTTTAGGAAACTAAGCAGCCTTTATTTATAGACAGAACCCTATTTTACATGTTCGGTCCTCCGGGAATTCAAGAGGAATAGATCAGTAATATAATATAAAAAAAAAACTCTCACCAGTAGATGAGGGAAAGTCCATCAAAATGCTCCAGCTCTGTTTTCCTCAGACAGGACATCTCAACCTGCAGCACCTCAATCACACAGTTAGAGATCCACAAAGAAGAATTTCAGGAGATCACTGTGCTGCTTCTCCTGCAAGCTGCTCTCCTTCAGCATCAGCTCATTAACACACAAACACCGGAGAGACCCCGAGACTCACACACGTGGGGCATTAACACTGATCCGGGTTAAATCTGCCTGCAGTGTTATCTGTCTCACATACAGAGGGCGCCATGTACACACACACACACACACACACACACACACACACACACACACACACACACACACACACACACACACAAAGACAATACAATACTGATAATACAATACATCCGTTAAATGATATATCTATCTATCTATCTATCTATCTATCTATCTATCTATCTATCTATCTATCTATCTATCTATCTATCTATCGAAGACGGAGATGGAGAAGACAATGATGGAGAAGAAGAAGTGAAAGAAGACAAGAAGAAGGAAGAAGAAGGAAAAGAAAATGAAGGAAAAGAAGAAGAAGAAGAAGATGATGATGATGATGATGATGATGAAGAAAAAGAAGGAGAAGATGATGAACGGAACTAAAAACAATAAAGGAAAAGAAGAAGCAAAAGAAGAACGAGAAGAAGAAGATGAGGATGATGATGATGATGATGATGATGATGATGATGATGATGATGATGATGATGATGATGGAGAAGAAGAAAAAAAGAAGGATGAGGAAAAGAAGGAAAAGAAGAAGATGAGGAAGGAGGTGATGATGATGATGATGATAAAAAAGAAGGAGGAGCTAATGAAGGGGGAAAAATGGAACAGAAGAAGCAGGAGAAGTAGGAGAAGAAGATGATTGAGAAGAAGAAAAAAAAGAAGAAGGGAAAGGAGAAAAGGAAGAAGAAGAAGAAAAAGAAGATTAAGAAAAGGAAGAAGAAGAAGATAATGATGATGATGATGATGATGATGATGATGATGATGATGATGATGATGATGATGATAAAAAAAGAAGCAGAAGCTTGTAAAGGGGAAAATGAAGGAACAGAAGAAGCAGCAGAAGGAAGAGAAGATGATGAAGATAAGGAGGATTTATGAGGTGGAAGTTCTTGCCGTTATTATGGAAGCTGTTTAGTAGCTGGAGGTGAGACACATAAATAATCAGTTTTGCTGCTGTATGTGGGGGTGTGGAAGGTGTGTGTGTGTGTGTGTGTGTGTGTGTGTGTGTGTGTGTGTGTGTGTGTGTATGTGTGTGTGTCAGGCAGGGAATGGAAGGAATGAACCTGAAAACAACCTGTCTCTCTGCCCCGCCCTGCTCATGAATGTGTGAAGGACTCGGCTTGTGTTTTTAGATCAATCCAGCTGAGCAGGTTCTTCTGGGCAATCTGGGTGTGGCTGTCATCACCCACACACACACACACACACACACACACACACACACACACACACACACACAGCTTATGTAAGTAGGGCATGGATAAATGTTTCAAACCAGAAAACACAGCCTGATATCAATGTGTTTTTTGTTGGGTTTTTTTTTTGGTATTTAATCCGTGATTGATTTTGTTCCAAAGGGTCTTTGAGAGTCGAGGTTTCTGTCTCTGTTTTCTGATCTCAGAGAGGATTTTAAGCTTATGAGTCTTTCTCTCTCTCTCTCTCACACACACACACACACACACACACACACACACACACACACACACACACACACACACACACACACACACACACACACACACACACAAACACACACACACACACACACACACCTCACACGCCTTGGAAACAAAGCTCTGGAGTCCAACTGTCTTCTAGAAACACCTCGCGAAACTGCACATTTCATCACTTAAAGGCACAGTCTTTATCATCTTAAATGCAAAAGTATTCGGACACCCGAGGTTTATACAGTACGTGCTTCTTCTCAAGAAGCACACAATCGTACAGGACGTCTCTAGCAAGAGACACCCGAACCTGTTCTAGCCTGCGAGTCTTACGGTCAGATGTCCACAAACTTTCGGGCCTTTTCACATCTCTTTAGGGAGAACTGACCAGTGCACTGCTGTTGGTTGGAAATAGTTTTGTGAAGACGCGGTTTAGCGATCCAGCCCTGATACTGAGATGATTAAATATTCTGGAAATCCTGCCACACCTGATTTACTCGTACCGGCAGCCCACACACACACACACACACACACACACACACACACACACACACACACACACACACACACACACACACACACACACAAACACACACACACACACACACAAACACACACACACACACACACACAAACACACATCACCACCATGGAAGTATCAGTGCTAAACCCAGAATGAACCATGACCCAAAATATCAAGTACCTACACCACAGGGTTTGGTCCTGTGGTGGTGGCAGCTTTGAATTCATTTTCCTTTGAAATTAATTTCCTCTTGTCCTGCACATGTGAATGTTTTCCCTCAAATCTTTCCTGAGGTGAAGTCGAAATGTCAGGGCAGGTCAATGTTCAGCACGGGGGGGGGGGGGGGATCTCCAGGATTAGGGTGAAAAATTGGGCCTTTGTTTTAAAGCGCTATTATTAGGTTCTAGTACATAATGTACTAGAAACGCTGTAGAGAGTAGCATTCAAGATAATGTCATTTCGAACGCTAAAGCTACGTTCAAACACAAGATCTTAAAACCGGAGCTACTGAACAGGAGAATCCCTCTTAATGTAAGACTCGTCATTATATATTGCGTCTTAAAAAGAGACGAAGCATTTGAACTAAAAATGAGATCGCTATTAATATGAATTTAGAGGAATGTCGAATAAAAGAGCAGAAGACTAACAGGGAGATTCAGAGGTCAGTTGATGCACAAACAGGTCGAACTTGACTGGGAACCGCATGGTATAAAATGTAGCCATTTTGAAGAATAAGTCTCTAAACTTCAGCTCCAAAACAACCCCAAACCATTAAGCTTCCACCTTCCAGTTCTCAAATGTTCCTCATCTTACACAAGATCTTCTCTTAGAGACAGAAATGTCACATTTGGACTTCCGCTCATTTACTCTCAAATTCTTGTGGGTTTTTCTTTTTTACTTTTATGTTGGATGCACCCATTACTTATATTAGCGCTAATCTACAGCCATTTTTTTTATATATGTTTCTCTCCCATGCTGAAAAAAATCCACCAGTGAAAACTGTGACTGTTTAATGGTTTTAATGGTTATAATGGGTGCCATATTGGTTTGAATGGGAACTGCTGGTGATGGGTGTAAGCCTGTGGGTCTATACTGGTAATATTTTTGAACAGATATGTTTTAATGTAAATGTTTAATGTATATTTATATATAAAAAAAACATAACTAACCCCTCCTCCTCATGCACAGTATGTTTGTGATCTTCTTCTTCTTCTTTTTCTTCTTCTTCTTCTTTCGGCTTTTCCCATTAGGGGGCGCCATAGCGGACATCCGTCTCCATACCCCCCTGTCCTCTACATCTGCCTTTTTCAAACCAACTACCTGCATGTCTTCCTCCACCACATCTTTAAACCGCCTCCTTGGTCTTCCTTCTTTCCTCCTTCCTGGTTCTCCATCCTCAGCATTCTCCTACTGATATACACCATGTCCCAACTCTGCACATGTCCAAACCATCTTAATTACACCTCCCTCACCTTGTCTCCTAAACGTCCAACATGCGCTGTCCCTCTAATAAACTCATTTCTAATCCTGTCCTTCGTCGTCACTCCCAACGAACATCTCAACATCTTCAGCTCTGCTACCTCCAGCCTCACAATTCTGACTATTTCTCACAAATCTGCATGGTATTTTTTTATGCTTTTGAGACGACTTGTTAATATTTATTAGACTCTGTTAGAGTCCATTAGACATCATTAGGACGCCTCCAGATTCCAAAGTAGATGTTTCCATTCTTTTGCCAGGCACTGCATTATCTCTGGAAACCATCTTTTTTTTTTATAAGAATAATGAGTGTTGACTGAAAGCTGATTCTACAGTTCATGGGTTTGTCCAGCAAATAACATTGAAATAGTTTAGAGTTCAGGATGCATCAACTCATTTCGTTTCACTCATCATCTCCTCTTATCTCCACGTCCATTGTACATAAAAAAAAAAAACTAGCATCAAAGGGTTTTGTCGCATATTTTGTTTTGCATATTTGAGACACCTGACTTACAAGTGTCTTTGTATCCATGCGTGAAAACTGAGACGCCGCATGACACTCCTTTGAAAAAAATGCATTTAAACCCAATGCCACTCCTGTCATTGAGAGATAAAGCCGACACACCCGAGCTGTACACACTCCTCCGTAACTTTACAGCAGGTCCTGGTTCTATCAGTGGTTTCTTCTGCAGCGTGACCTCTTTACTACTCTGAATAAGCACGTGTAACACAAGCAGGGCGCCCGAGTTTGCGTCCCCAATTGTGTACGCAGGGGTTGTAAAGCGCAAATTAGCAAACGCTAATCAGGTCAGTGCATGTGAGCATTTTGCTCCAAAAATCCAATCCATTTACAATCCATGTGTTCCCAATTAATGGAAGCCCTTTTTCGCCACATAAATTATTTAAATTTATCGGAATTCTGACTCGTTTTTTTTTCCGTAATTCGGAATTTTTTCTTACAATTCCCGTTTTTTTTTCTTTCAATTCTGACTTTTTTTCCCCCTTGCAATTCTGACATTATTTCCGCCAATTACGACTTTATTTCTCACAATTACGACTTTATGTCTCACAATTACGACTTTATTTCTCACAATTTATTTCTCACAATTACGACTTTATTTCTCACAATTACGACTTTATTTCTCACAATTACGACTTTATTTCTTCCGACTACTACTATTCTTCTCACGATTCTGACTTAATTTCTGTATTGTTTCTCGCAAATTCAGATTTTTTTTGTTAGCCAATCGGGTCACTGCCTCTTTAGTGCCAGAAATCTTTACACATTGAAAATTAAATATACAATCGAAAGATCGATCTAGAAAACAATGTATTGCATTGTATCATTCGAGCAGAAACAGAAGTAATAAACTACCTCTTGGTTGTTAAAAAAATTTTGATTTGTGAAAAATAAAGTGGGAGAAAAATGTTTTTTTTTGCTGGCAGAAACGGGCTTTTATACTTTAACGCTTTAAAAACGGCTGAACAAGAACAAGCCAACTAGCGTAAATACACGTGAAAGAATGTCTTCTATCAAAGAGTTATTGTAATATTGTTATTATACTGATGGGAAAGTGTTTAATGGAATTTAACAGAGGTCACTTAGTGCTAGTCTGGGAGGTGGTAGCTCAGTGTTTAAGGTATTAAACTCTGGTTTAGAAGATCACAAGTTCAAATCCAAGCACTACCTCGCTGCCACTTCTAGGCCTTTGAGCAAGGCCCTTAATCCTTTACTGCTCAGTTGTAAGCTGCTCTGGATGAGGGCGTCTACTAAATGGTGTAAATCAAATTTGCTGCTAGCCATTTAATGGTTATAATGGGTACTGTATTGGTTTGATCAGAAACTGGACTGCTGTAACCCGTTGTGTCTCTACTGGGAAACGCTTTTGCCTTTTATTGAAAGCACATTATATTTAATACTATTAGGACCAATAGAACACCAAAAACATGTTTTTCTCTGGACTCCATTATGGCCTATTAAATGTCATTAGGACATCTCAAGATTCCCCTAAGTTTCTATAATGGTTTATTTGGCTTGATGATAAGGGATTTATCATGTACATAAAGTACACAGAGGTGTAGGTGGTAACTTAGTGGTTAAGGCATTGGAGTGTGGATAATGAAGATCAATCCCAGTCGCATCATGTTGCCACTCCTGGGCCCCTGAGCAAGGCCCCTTAACCCCATAGCTGCTTAACCATACATGTAAAAGTATTTGTAGTGGAAACCATTAGCATTTTTGTCTTCTATCTGTTTTTATTTTCTCACACAATATTTTCTCATATTTTCTCCTATTTAAAATGTATAATCCCTTTTATCTAATGCACAAATTTCCAAGCGGCCAATCGGGTTTACGTTTCACGTTTCAAGTTACAAATAACTATGTTTGCGACAAATAAATATCTGGACTCTATTATCTTTTGTTTTCTGAATCAGGAGGGATGGAACTTAACATATATGAGTTAATATACACCGTTCAGGCCAAACATTTTGACTACCTGCCTGATATTGTTTTGGTTCCTCTTTTTCTGCCTAAAGAAACTAAACTATCGAGAATTAACAGCATGAACTTCTGTTGGATCGGACCACACGGACCAGCCTTCGCTCCTCACGTACATCAATGAGCCTCGGAGACTCTGTCTCCGGTTCACCGCTGTTCCTTCCTTGGAGCACTTTTGATAGATACTGACCACTGCAGACCAGAAACATCCCACAAAAGCTGCAGTTTTGGAGATGCTCTGACCCAGACGTCTAGACGTCACAATTTGTCAAACAAACTCAAATCCTTACGCCCATTTTTCCTGCTTCTAAGATCAACTTTGAGGACAAAATGTTCACTTGCTGCATAATAAATAAATCCCGCTCACTAACAGGTGCCATGATGAAGAGATCATTAGTGTTCTATAATGTTATAATGTCCTAATGTTATGTCTGATCCATGTACATTGTTAATTGTTGTATTTATAGATAGCCAGGACTAGCTAAAAGCACCATGGTGAACACATGCAGGACTCTAGGCGGTCAGTTCGAACTTTCTCCAGAAGCTAATTGTTGTTTTTTTTTTTTTTTTTTTTTTATGGTGACTTTTAGCATTTGACATTGAACCTGGAAGTTGAGTAACTGTATCTGATAAGTGCAGTTATCTCTGGCATGAGAGGACCTACCCTTTTTGCTTTCTCTCTGCCCACACCTGCACCTTTAACTGAGAGTCATGCAGAACACACACACACACACACACACACACACACACACACACACACACACACACACACACACACACACACACACACACACACTCACACACACACACACACACACACACACTGTCACTGGACTCCACCCGCTGCAGGAATGTGTCCCTGCTTTCCAAGTTACTCCAGGAGCAAGTTTTTCTTAATGACAGATCGTCTCGCACAAAATTCAACATGAAAAACACACAGTGTGCAAAACACACCCCTTTATTTTGTGAAAGGATTTTAAAGAATGTACAGAAGAATCCTTCATTCACACACACACACACACACACACACACACACACACACACACACACACACACACACACAAAAGCATTCAGATCACATTCTTGTCTTTTACACACTTCACAACTAGTTGGAGAGACTTCACACATGCACACATGCACAGATTGTTCAACCAATCCATCTCAAATATCAATCGATGTATTAATTCAATCAATTAGCCAGAACATTAAAATCACCGCTCTGATATTGCCCAGCTCACACTTGTTCCACCTTGTCCAGGCCTGGACTCCACAAAACCTCTGAAAGTGTGCTCTCGTATCTGGTACCAAGACATAAGGAAACCCAGAAACCTTACATCCTGTAAGTTGTGAGGTGGATTCTCCATGGATGGGGCTTTTTCTCCAGAACGTCTCCCCAGACCCTCAATCCGATTGAGATCTGGGAAGTCTCTTTGTCATGTTCCTCATACCATTCCTTAACAATATGTTGTGGTGTAAAAGTGGGGAATCGTCATGCTGAACGATGTCACTGACATTAGAGGACATGTTTAGGTAGCTTGCTCACATAAGATCAAAACAACATCCAGATGAATGCCAATACTCAAGTTTTAACAGCAGAACATCACTCAGAGCATCACACTGCCTTTGCTGAATCGTCTTCTTCCCATAGGGCATCCTGGTGCTATCGCTTCATCAGATCAACAACACACAGAAAACATGATTCATAAGATTCTTTTTCAAATGCTTAATGGTGCAGTTCTGATGCTCATTTGTCCACGTTGGCCAGTGTACAGGGCTCTTCATGGGCTCTCTGTTCCATCAGACCAGCTAGTTTTTGCCTATGCTTCTCATCCTTATCCATGAGTCTTGAGGGGCCATGACCCTGTAACCAGTTCACCAGTTGTTACCTAAAAGACCTGCCATTTTGGGGTTGCTCTGACCCATGGTCCAGTTCTGATACTCACTTGTCAACGTTGGGTGGTGTACAGGGGTCAACATGTGCTTTCTAAAGTGTATGCAGCAACGTGGCTCCATACCCAGCAAGCTGTGATCCTTTGGCTGCTATCTATCAGAGCAACCATTATCTTTTTCATCAATCTCTGCTACAGAAGATCTTCTGTTCCATCAGACCATGCGGTTCTTGCCACTTGTCAAAGTCGCTTCCAGGACATCGACTTAAAAAAAATAATTTGCTGATTATGAAATCCAACCTCTAATGATTGCATTTTCTATATTCATCCAAAAAATTATGAAAGTGTAGTAATATTCTTTGGGTTGGAATGTTAAATACATTCCCTTTGTTCTGTATTAATCAGAAGAAGCCATGTAGCTGCTTATTTGCAAACAATGTTTTATTTTTGATCTGGTGTCCTGAAATGAAATGCAAATACTCTTTTTTTTAAGAAACTGATGCTCTAAACGTCCTCTTTTTTCAGAAAAGAGTGATCTGCTCATCCGGCATGAGGAGGAGGAGGAGGAACAGGTGAACTTTGGCAGAGAAACACACTGACAATTGATTAATTAATGCGGTTAATGTTTAACTGTGTGGATGGACTGTGATCAAGTGAAGCAGGTTATTAACAGCCAACGCTCAGGATAAAACCAGCACCATAAAAATATGTATCTAATATTAAGATGCCATTGTTTTGCTTTGAGGTGCTGAAATGGGGGTTCTTTTCGAATTTCGAATTTTTTGGTGTCTATGAGCTTCCTACACTTTGGTGCTTGGACCCCTAAATATAATACCTTTGATATTGTGGGTGTGCCATTTTTATTTCTGTTACATAATAAAAGGATGAAAAATGTCATAGACCACCTGAAGATTTTTATTGAAAAAAACTGGCCAAGTTTCACTTTGAGTCTCATTCACAACCTGTTCATTTATACCAGGTTTTCATGTCCATTTCAGTTTCCTCCTCAAGCTCACTATTAACCTGTCAAATTGTGGATTGGTCTTGATAAATTGTGTGAATGTGGGTGTGTAGTGTCACCTGCTATGACCTGCCATCCCAGCCTTGGTATAATTCCCAATTTAAACTCAGGATGGACCAAATATCCACTCTGACCAGCATGTTCAGTGCAGCACAGTAAAATGTGTCTCCAGGTCAAGTTATTCAAATAATCAGACTTAAAACTAAATGCAGTGTCTATTATTAGCCATAATAATAATAATAAAAATAATAATAAACGCCAACATAACCCATAAATGCATATGCAGAAATGAATTAATGCTATGAATAAAGGTGGTCTAGGAACACAAAACTCACAAAATTGGTGTCACCATGCTTGAGATCTGCTTCATACTAATATTTTGATACATGGTGGCACGGTGAAAGGGGAACTAGGAGCCTAGGACATCGGCTGTTGTTTAGATTGTTAGTTAAAATCCAAATCCACCAAGCTGCCACTCCTGTACAAAAGAAAGTTATAATACTGGGACGTTAAACACACACACAAACCAAAACACTGAAATACTAGTATTACTATGGCAGTAACATAATACTATCCAAACTGTCTCACTTAAAGGTGTGTGTAGGTGTGTGTGTGTGTGTGTGTGTGTGTGTGTGTGTGTGTGTGTGTATTTCTCAGTCTGTGAGGTGTGTTTGATTTGTGCCACTCGAGAGGTGTGTCCCCCCTCCCACTCACGGCCTTGGATGTGAATGTTTATGGTGATGTCACTCCACAGCCTCCTATCTCCCAGAGGTTTAATCCACACTTCTGTCTTTCACATTACTGTTACACAGTCGTCCCAACTGAACACACAAAATTCACCTGATGAGCCCTGGGTGTCACAAAAAACCTGCTCGTCTACATTATGTCCAGTACCAGAGCATTAGTTAGCTCTTATCAGCTATTAATACTCAGATTGGTGTTAATATTCAGGACAGGGACATTTGGATGCCCTCAGTGGCACTTAGGTGGTGCTGGGATTTGAACCGATGACCTTCTGTAATCACAAAACAACACACTTCACTTAACACACTTTTTCAAAAGAAGTCACTATTTTTATCGGTATGACTATTTGATGGTTCTTACAGCCACATCGATACTTACTTTCAGCATCTACCGTCTATCAAAACAATAGATTCAATCAAAAGGGGTTAGTAAATATTAAACGTTCTCCAAACCAAGTGCTAAAATAGAAAGCCTTAGTTATGTACTTGCCAAAATGATATCTCTGCATTGTTTTTGTCAGAAGAACTTTCTTTTTGCCTCTATTACTAGATTTTTTTTGGTTCCTCTCTGGCTTCCAGGCTTCTAGGCTCACTTTAATAATAAAAACACCACATGCTAGTGTGATGGTTCTTTCTTGAACTGTCTCCTGATATTGTTTTTTACTCGTGTTGAGCTTTGAGTGATCTTCAATGATCCAATCCAGAGTTTTCATGACTGCATCATGATTGGGTAGATTTTCCTCGAGTTAAATAGCATGAGCTCATTACAAAGCCATCACGATTAATGCTAATTACAACATTATTGCGCTTTTAATGGCTGTCTTGGCTCTTGGTGTCTTGTCCGGTTCCAGTGCTGCAGGACATTGTGTATGTTTCAAACGGAGTTAGTTAAACGCTAACCCGAGTGGAGATGTTGAACAATGGCCTCATTGTTTTCATGAAGTGACATTGGTAGAACTGTACTGTTTTACTGTTTCAATGTTTTAGCCTCAGTCCTACGATCTTGTCTCAACCTATACAACTAAATGACACTCCTGCTTATGACTTATTTGATTTAGCAGCACAACAGTGCTGTTCTCTCAGCACCATCTGGGTGTTTTAACCCGCTCTGTTTGGCAGGACTACGATTTAAAAAATGTCTTTGCTTCAGAAAGGAAATAAAAAATTATGTGAAAAGGCTGGTGGTTGGGAGTTCACACTATCATTCAGACATCGCATTGTAAAAGGCGAGGCAGTGGGTAAGAGGCAATCTGTATGAGGCACTGGGATTGAGGCAGTCTGTTTGGGTAGTGGGTATGAGGCGGTCTGAATGAGGCAGTGTGTAGGAGGAATTGGCATATGAATTGGTGTATATGAAGCAGTTTGTATGAAGCGGTGGATATGAAGCAGTGTGTATAAAGCGGTGTGTATGAATAAGTGTATTTGAATAAGTGTATATGAATTGGTGTGTATGAAGCAGCCTGTATGAAGCGGTGGATATGAAGCAGTGTGTATGAATAAGTTTATATGAATTGGTGTGTATAAAGCAATGTGTATGAAGCGGTGTGTATGAAGCGGTGTGTATGAATAAGTTTATATGAATTGGTGTGTATAAAGCAATGTGTATAAAGCGGTGTGTATGAAGCGGTGTGTATGAAGCACTGTGTATAAGCGGTGTGTATGAATAAGTGTATATGAATTGGTGTGTATAAGGGATGTGTATGAAGCGGTGTGTATGAAGCAGTGTGTATAAGCGTTGTGTATGAATAAGTGTATATGAAGCGGTGTGTATGAAGCAGTGTGTATGAAGCGGTAGATATGAATTGGTGTAAATGAAGCAGCCCGTATGAAGCGGTGTGTATGAATAAGTGTATATGAAGTGGTGTGAATAAAGCAGTGTGTATGAAGCGGTAGATATGAATTGATGTAAATGAAGCAGCCTGTATGAAGCGGTAGATATGAAGCAGTGTGTATAAAGCGGTGTGTATGAATAAGTGTATATGAAGTGGTGTGTATGAAGCGGTGTGTATGAAGCGGTAGATATGAATTGATGTAAATGAAGCAGCCCGTATGAAGCGGTGTGTATGAATAAGTGTATATGAAGTGGTGTGAATGAAGCAGTGTGTATGAAGCGGTAGATATGAATTGATGTAAATGAAGCAGCCTGTATGAAGCGGTAGATATGAAGCAGTGTGTATAAAGCGGTGTGTATGAATAAGTGTATATGAATTGGTGTGTATAAGGGATGTGTATGAAGCGGTGTGTATGAAGCAGTGTGTATAAAGCGGTAGATATGAATTGGTGTAAATGAAGCAGCCCGTATGAAGCGGTGTGTATGAATAAGTGTATATGAAGTGGTGTGAATGAAGCAGTGTGTATGAAGCGGTAGATATGAATTGATGTAAATGAAGCAGCCTGTATGAAGCGGTAGATATGAAGCAGTGTGTATAAAGCGGTGTGTATGAATAAGTGTATATGAAGTGGTGTGTATGAAGCGGTGTGTATGAAGCGGTAGATATGAATTGGTGTAAATGAAGCAGCCTGTATAAAGCGATGGATATTAAGCAGTGTGTATAAAGCGGTGTGTATGAATAAGTGTATATGAAGCGGTGTGTATGAAGCAGTGTGTATGAAGCGGTAGATATGAATTGGTGTAAATGAAGCAGCCCGTATGAAGCGGTGTGTATGAATAAGTGTATATGAAGCGGTGTGTATGAAGCAGTGTGTATGAAGCGGTATATATGAATTGATGTAAATGAAGCAGCCTGTATGAAGCGGTAGATATGAAGCAGTGTGTATAAAGCGGTGTGTATGAATAAGTGTATATGAAGTGGTGTGTATGAAGCGGTGTGTATGAAGCGGTAGATATGAATTGATGTAAATGAAGCAGCCCGTATGAAGCGGTGTGTATGAATAAGTGTATATGAAGTGGTGTGAATGAAGCAGTGTGTATGAAGCGGTAGATATGAATTGATGTAAATGAAGCAGCCTGTATGAAGCGGTAGATATGAAGCAGTGTGTATAAAGCGGTGTGTATGAATAAGTGTATATGAATTGGTGTGTATAAGGGATGTGTATGAAGCGGTGTGTATGAATAAGTGTATATTAAGTGGTGTGAATGAAGCAGTGTGTATGAAGCGGTAGATATGAATTGATGTAAATGAAGCAGCCTGTATGAAGCGGTAGATATGAAGCAGTGTGTATAAAGCGGTGTGTATGAATAAGTGTATATGAATTGGTGTGTATAAGGGATGTGTATGAAGCGGTGTGTATGAAGCAGTGTGTATAAAGCGGTAGATATGAATTGGTGTAAATGAAGCAGCCCGTATGAAGCGGTGTGTATGAATAAGTGTATATGAAGTGGTGTGAATGAAGCAGTGTGTATGAAGCGGTAGATATGAATTGATGTAAATGAAGCAGCCTGTATGAAGCGGTAGATATGAAGCAGTGTGTATAAAGCGGTGTGTATGAATAAGTGTATATGAATTGGTGTGTATAAGGGATGTGTATGAAGCGGTGTGTATGAAGCAGTGTGTATAAAGCGGTAGATATGAATTGGTGTAAATGAAGCAGCCCGTATGAAGCGGTGTGTATGAATAAGTGTATATGAAGTGGTGTGAATGAAGCAGTGTGTATGAAGCGGTAGATATGAATTGATGTAAATGAAGCAGCCTGTATGAAGCGGTAGATATGAAGCAGTGTGTATAAAGCGGTGTGTATGAATAAGTGTATATGAAGTGGTGTGTATGAAGCGGTGTGTATGAAGCGGTAGATATGAATTGGTGTAAATGAAACAGCCTGTATGAAGCGGTGGATATTAAGCAGTGTGTATAAAGCGGTGTGTATGAATAAATGTATATAAATTAGTGTGTATAAAGCAGTGTGTATGAAGCGGTAGATATGAATTGGTGTAAATGAAACAGCCTATAGAAGCGGTATATATGAAGCAGTGTGTATGAAATTACATGTGTATGAAGCATTAGTGAGACATTTGGGAGCCAGTTAAGTCCAATTAACCAAGTCATTTAAAACATGCTTTACAGTGTTTTTTCTTCTAATTACAGTTCCTGTGAAAACCTTCCTGCTAGAATTCCTTAGAATTTGGCATGAGTTAGCATTCTCCATCATAACATTTACCACGAATCCTCCCCATAACCTGCACGCATTCTTCACACAGGTTAGACAGGTTAGTGGAATCTCGTCCTATAGAGAACCTGGAACCAAAGCTCTAAGGTAATGCTGTAAAGGTATGTATTTAGGGCCAGTTTTGCAGATGATTTGCTCTACTGCAGATATTCCACTCCAACCCATGTAAAGCAAATCTTAATGGAGATAGCTTTGTGCACAGAGGCATTGTCCTGCTCAAACAGGTTCTGGCCTTCTAGTATAAGTAAAGGGAAGATCAGTGACAGTGTCCATATGTTTTACAGCATTAATAATTAATATATCATTTTTCCATGCAATAATGAACACACAAAGTGAGCATACGATATACTACCATTTATAATACCATGTGATGTCTCTGTTTTAAAAAGAGAAAAACATATATATTCCCAAAACAACATAGTAATATTTAATTTAGAGTATGATTTTTTCATTTCATTTTCGTTATCATTTTTAACCCCAAAATAACTTTCACTGCATTGAAAACCTTCTGAGTATAAAATCATTATATTCGAAAATTATTTTCTGGGTTTTGTTAGAGGTTTTTTTTTTTGTTTGCTCTCACATTAATCCATCCTTTCTTTTTTTTTTCCCTTTGCATATAATTTATATTGAATTTTGCAATTTAAACTACTAATAATTTTCATTGCATTATATGATTTTTCTGGAGTACAATTTTCAATGCATTGTGCAATTCTAATATTTTTTTATTTTTAATTTTTTAATTTTTTAATTTTTAATTTTAATTATTATAAATAATTATACTATTATTTTAATTATAAATAAAAAATACAAATTTCCTTCTTTTCATTGCATTACATAATTTTTCAGGAGTATAATAGTACATTACAATTATTATGTTTGTTTGTTTAATGGCTTGCTGCACTTTTACAAGCATTTTATGCTAAATTTTGTATTTCTGGAGGAGGATTTTAAATGCATTGTATTGCGTTTTTAATTGCAATGCTTTGTGTCTTTATTCCAATTCCATACATTTATTTTGTGTATGCTTTTATTGCATTCTGTAATTTATAAAAAAAAATAATTCTGGCTCATTACATCCTGTATTGTTTTTTTTTTTCTTTTAATTGCAATGTCTCATGTCTCATCCCTCTTCCTCAATTAAATTATTTTTCGCATTGAATAGATTTGTACAATTTCATTGGAATATTTTTGCCAATTTTCTATTAATTATTTTGCTAATCCTATTCTGTAATATCTTTCCATTGGAGTCGGATGATCATTGCATTGCAATTGTTTGGAACTTTTTGCTCATTTGCGCTCTCATGAAAGTATTTGCCCCCCTGGAATAGAATTTGCATTTATCATTTTCCATTGCATTAAACAATTTAATTTAAATCTTTTTTTAATTCTTTTTTTTCCCATGTTGTATTATTTTTCAATGCTTTGCATCATTGTTCTGAAGTCATAGATATCTTTATTGCATTGTGCATTGTGTTTGTTTGATTGATGGTTGCACGTTGCATTCTGTCATTGAATGGTTTGTATGCTTTTGCTTGGGTTTTTTTTTTTTGCTCATTGTATCCTGTATTCCCTTTTAATTGCAATGTGTCCAAAATTATTTTACTGAATTGCATAGATTTTCACATGCAATCTGTTTTATTTATTTATTTATTGATTGATTGATTGATTGATTGATTGATTGATTTATTTATTTATTTATTTATTTATTTATTTATTTATTTATTTATTTATTTATTTATTTATATTTGACAGTTTTATTTGCTGGGGGGTTTTTTTCTCTCTCATCCCATTCAGCAATATCTTCCCTCTGGAGTGTAAAGATCGCATTGCATTGCATTTGTATTGCAAATTCATTGTATTTGTCTGAAACTTTTTTGTGTCATCCCGATACCTGTGCCCAACCCACATTCATACATAGTGCAAACCACGCAAACCAAAAATGCCGTGTGTCCGATACAGAGTGTAAACCCCGCTCACTCCACACACACACACACACACACACACACACACACCTGGGAATTAATCTCAGAAGTGTGCGTTGCCGTGTGCCCTTTACAGAGTGTAAACCCCGCCCACTCTACACACACACACACACACACACACACACACACACACACACACACACACACACACACACCTGGGAATGGATCTCAGAAGTGGGCGTTGCCGTGTGCCCTGTTCAGTGTGTAAACCCCGCCCACTCTACACACACCTGTGACTGGATCTCACAAGTGGGCGTTGCCGTGTGTCCAGTACAGAGTGTAAACCCCCACCACTCTACACACACACACACACACACACACACACACACACACACACACACACACACACAAACACATCTGGGACTGGATCTCACAAGTGGGCGTTGCCGTGTGTCCAGTACAGAGTGTAAACCCCACCCACTCTACACACACACACACACACACACACACACACACACACACACACATTCACACACACATCTGGGACTGGATCTCAGAAGTGGGCGTTGCCGTGTGTCCAGTACAGAGTGTAAACCCCGCCCACTCTATACACACACACACACACACACACACACACACACATCTGGGACTGGATCTCAGAAGTGGGCGTTGCCGTGTGTCCAGTACAGAGTGTAAACCCCGCCCACTCTACACACACATCTGGGACTGGATCTCAGAAGTGGGCGTTGCCGTGTGTCCGGTAAAAGCGCGTCAGAGCAGGTGTGTGTGTTGCAAAGTGCAGCAGGTGAAGGCTCGAGCGAAGCGGCTGTGAGCTCTGGAGCTTTGATCTTTGCGTGTGTGAGGTGTTCCAACGAGGTGTTCTTCCTTTCTTTTATTATCTGGTGAAGGCATCATTTATAAACTTTCAACAAGCTCCGGATTTTACACCCATCCTTCAAAATGTTCCAGAAAAGGAAAACGAAGACCAGCTCGCCCTTTTCGTCCACGTCCAGTAAAAAGTGAGTTTCTTTTCAACAACCTTTTTATTATCGCAAGACGACTTTCTATTCAAATGCACTCTTTATATACTTGTTTGTTTGCTCGCACACATTTGTTTATTTGTTTGTTTGCCCCGCCCCTTTTTATTCCGATCTTCTTTTCAGCATCACTACGATTGTTTATTTTATTTGGGAAAAAAATAGTTCAAGTGCTCTAGAGGTGAAATAATGCACCATCTGGCTGAGCTCAAGACTATGGTGTAACATTTATGGATATTTCCATAGCAACTATTTTGCAGAGAAACTTTTCAGGAACTGTAGAATAAACTGCTTCCTAAAGAGACTTTTCATGAATCAAAATTACACCTACTCTTTCTATGGTATTCAGTGACACCATATGACATCATCTTTCCAGTGGGGAACATCAATGAAGGTTCAAAAACAACCCCAAAAATACCAAAACAAGATATTGTAGGTTTTATTTTTAGTTGTATTTTTAAGAATAACTCTTGAAATCTGGATTTTTGAGTAATGCTTTAAGGGAAACATCACTGGTCCACATTTCCAGGTCAAATTATGTATCTTGAATGATGTTTAAAGGTCAAAAAAGGTGCGTACAAACAGCACAAAACATGTCATCTTGATATTTCTTTATATTTGAACCAATGCAAAGTGTATTATATGGTATGTCAGAATACGTCTCAGTGTCTGAGAAGTATCTGAGAAGTCTACCGATAGTTTTCAAGGGTTGTCAGTGGTGGATTTGGTCCAATTATGTGCCGGAAAGAAGGTAGAAAAGAAGAAAATCCAGTTTGGTGTCTTACTTTCTCCCACTGTTTCTGGGAAAGTGTGTGTTTTGTCTGTAATTAAAGCGTAAATGTGAGAGTAACTAGTAGTATTTAAATTCCACTGATGAACAAATGTGTAAAGATGCATATCAAATATTGAGATCGTGTTCATTTCACCCCACTTATGACGCGGTGTACTTTTATTTGAGCGTTTCACCACATATCCAAATTCTGCATGAAAGTGTACGTGACAGAAAAATTCGAACTGATTTGTTCATTTGCAAGAAAGCACCTGGAGATGTGCTGCGATAAACGGACGGTTTATCCAATTATGTACTATAAAGGTATAAAGTAAAGATATGTTCTCTTGATGCAATCGCACAGATGACAATAAAAGGTTTGGTCCCTTTAATTTCGAGGACGTTCCCTGCTACGCCTGTTGCCACACCCACAGAAATGCTTTTACAATGTAGTACACATTCCAATGTAGACACATGCAGGATTGAGATGTCTCCATAGTCTTTTATAAAGCGTATACAATCGATAGGGTGAAAAAACCAAAATCTATCTCTTGTCTATTGATCGCTCTTATAAAGAGATGTTACGAATATGTAAATATTGGCGAAATATTCAAATTCAAGCAGGGTGTATTCATTAATCCAGCTCGAAATGAAGTGACTAATTGAAACAGGTGTGTGAGTACAGTATGATCGCGCTACATGTCAGTGGCAGCGCCTTGGACTGAATGGCATTTCAAGGTGTGTAGATGTTTGACACGAATGGCATTTCGGTGCAAGAATGTTCACCTGGGTAGGAGGTGAAGTGGAATCTAAGCAATGTCCGCTTTCCCTGCCCTGCCCATCGCACCTTTCCCCAAATTGCTCTTCTTGCTCAAGACCTGAAGGTGTCTCTTTGTTTTGACATGGCCTGATTTTCTAGTTCCAGAGCTCTCAGGTCTCAGAAAACTACATTTACAAGCTCAAACAAGCAGACAAGGACGGGAGACTTTAATACTGGCCTTGAGCATTAGAGCTGGTTTTTTTTCATTCAAACATTCAAAAGCTTTTTCTCTAATTGGGATCATCCGCAATACATAATGATGTTATGAATTAGAGCTTCGTCTCATTTTTCATCTCAAGCAGCGTTGAAGCCCAAACGTCAAGAACTCGTGCACGGTGTTGTTTTTCCGTGCCACATGTGAATCAGATCGGCTGAACATTGGACCTTATTTCCTGTAAGAGACGTTAAAAAGGCCCGGCTCTCGCATGAGTCATCGTCAGCCGCAAAACTACGACCCACAATGCTCTCCGCCTGCCAAACCTCCACAGAGTTCTCTGGTGATTTTTTTAAGGACGTACCCAACAGGGATGTGGCTTGGGTTGTTTTGTTTGTTATTGAACTGATTCTATTGGAAACAGATGTCAGAGAACGTTTCAGATGCATAGCATTCTGTCTAGTCATCGATGCAAGTCACACACCCGATCATATCGAACTGTGGAAAATCTCACAATTTTGGAAAACCAGTTCTTGCTGTTAAATGAAGGTATTTTGGTCGTAATCCACAGCACGAAATACTGGCCTACGATCTTTTGGGGCCGGACTGATAATACTTGCGTAACTTGCCGTTCGTGCTCGGCTAGTCCAAGCAAACAAGCATCGTTGGTCCAAACACGTTGCATCGCCTCTCAAGTAGTTGAAAGTTAACAGCCTTGCTCAAGAGCTCACCGCTGAGAACTTGAACTCTTACCCTTTTTGCCGAGAAATCCCAGAACCCGAGCCGAGCCGCCACCCGGGTGTGTTTATTCAAGAAACACGCGATGTGGCAACAAACGACTATGACCTCTCCCACTGATACTGCACCAACTCCCTGCATATCTCTACCGCACCAACAGCAATTGAACCATCAAAGAAAGAAATGATACATGTCTTCAGCAGAACGCTTTGATTTTGTAACCCTCACGGGTCAAATACAACTCATTACCTCATGAGAACGGTCATGGTGTATAGTATCATGTCAATCATCACTTAAAAAAAAATACAGTTATGAGACTTTGTGCCCGAATCGCAGTTCTTCCTGAAACACAGTGCATGATGGCGATAATTCATGCAGGCAGCGACTTTGCAAGTCAAAACCCTTCAGATTGTCTTAGCCATTCAACTTTTTTCTCCTTTTGTTAGACGTTATAGACGTTCTCCTCCAGATCTTCTAAAGGACATATAGGTGTAGTTTTCTGATCTCTACGTCATTCTCTCGGGTCAAACCTGTTGAATTAAACCCGTCCGTCCTGTTTGTTTATGAAACGCCCGCATTTTTTGTGTCGCGCTCTTACTTTCACTGGAGCTCATGGAAATAAAGTTTGAAGTACTCCAGGTGCTACAGAGCTTAAAATCATCCCTCAAAACTCAGGTACAGTTGTGCAGGTTTTCACCCTCCAGGTAAACCTTGTGTGAGCTTCATTTTCCCTCATGTTAGGTCATGCCCAGCTTTACGGAGTAGTATTATTACACGCTTGTTCCAAAAGATTTCCCCAGTAATGTAACAATTACCTGATGTTGTGCATGAAAAGGGCGTGTCGATTTACTTTTATTCCCAATGGGATTTAATCACATTTCCCCCTGAATTCGGAGAACGTGGAGTGTTTGTGTGTGCAGCACGACTCCTTTATAAAAATAAATGCAGGTATTTACTCGTTTTTTTTTTTTTTTAGCTGATCAGCAGGTGAGCAGACAGCGGGTGTCAATGTTAAGATCAGGCCTTTATTTGAAAGTTCAAACTCATATTAGAATATATATATATATGTTTTAAAAAGTGACAAGCTCTGTTTACAAGAAAGTACTTTATTTATCTACATTTGCACACAAATACCTTTAAAACAGCGGGGAAACTCGTGTGTGACCGGATACGCACATGATCAGTATAGCAGATGTGGTAACACACAGCTCCTGTTGTACACAGGACGATGTCATTTGGCACACTACATTTATGAAGGTCGGTGCTCCCTGTGACTGTGCGAGCAGTCTTGTGCTGCCATCTGTTGGCTTGTTACAAAACTAGTTTTAAAACTTTTTGTTACCACCTCTTAGATCGATCGATCGATCGATCTATCTATCTATCTATCTATCTATCTATCTATCTATCTATCTATCTATCTATCTATCTATCTATCTATCTATCTATCTATCTATCTATCTATCTATCTATCTAATATCAAATCCCAAACCCAGTAAAGTTAGTAAACACTATGAGGTGCAACATCTAACTACACACAGAAACACAATGCGAGATGAATCTAGTGTGTTACCCCCCGATCAAAAAGATTCTCTTCCTTCAAGTTCATATGCTGATGACTGCTGGAGCTATGAGTGCTCCATATTCCGATCTTGACAGACAACCGTACTGTGGTTCACCACGCCTTTGGTACAAGAGGATGAAGCTGCACCCACATCCATAGGTTCTTCAAGATCTAAAGAAGGAAAATAGGGAACTCCGTAAAGCTCAGATGGCCCTTCAGGAGGAAGTCTGACAGTTACACATCCTTCATAAGGATATGCAAAATTTAGCAGTAAGGCAACAGCTTTACCAGCTCCTCAACTACAGCAGGTCAAAACAGCTCCAGTCCCATCATCTAGAAGCATTTATAGACTACCTGTAGCAGCGGTGCACAAGCCAGTGCCCTATAATCCACAACCTACTGCCCGCAGACCCCAAGGGCCACCTAGAGAGAGTTCCTTAAAGTCAGATGCAGACACATATGCCTACAAGACAAGCCCACAGCCTGATATCCTTTCTCAATGAGGTGGACTGTCTGTCTGTCTGTCTGTCTGTCTGTCTGTCTGTCTGTCTGTCTGTCTGTCTGTCTGTCTGTCTGTCTGTCTGTCTATCTATCTATCTATCTATCTATCTATCTATCTATCTACAAGAATTTAGAGTATGACATATACAATCTCTGGTTTTCTTTTACTTGCTTCCATTAATAAAGTGTTGATTAAAGTTTTTTTTCACTTTCTGTGGGCTCCAGGACGGATCTGTCCACTCTGATCGAAAAGCTGCAAAGGAATGGCGATAAGGTGGAAAAGAACATCTTGGAGGTTGAGCAGAATCTTAACAAGGTGACCGTTCTTACAATACGACCATTTGGTCCTTCAAGCATGATAAAAGCTTTAATGCAGCTACACTATGAAGTATACTGTTCTGAACATATTTGGTGGCAAAGACCTAAACAAGATGATGGTCCCCTGAAAATGGTCCAATTATGTACCTCAAATACGTTCAAAATCATTCTCTAGGTAATGCTAACGTGGTTGAAACGACCATCTAACCCGTCCATGATGTCCTTGTTTCATCAACAGGATGTGCTCAAGATCAACGAAGGAAAGACACCGCTTTATCAGGAGTCCAATAACAGGTCAATCGAGAACTCCCTGTTGTTGCTGAACAGTCTGGATGAGGACGCGATCGAAGCCAAGCGCCTGCAGCACCCGCAGGCTGAGATGATCGAGCAGGAGTGAGTAGATGCCACGAAAACACATGATTGATGTGACAGGAAAGTCATTAAGCCAGCTTGAGGATCCTAAATAGGCAGTAGACGCCAACATTTTAACATCTAGTATATTTGAAGTTGATTTTAGAGCCAGTAAGTAGTTACTCAGTAAAAAAGGGGTTTATTCGGCCCTATGACTTCAGTTCAAATTCATGCACTAATTGACATGAGATTAACATCAGACTGTAACCGGGATCCTGGAGCTTTATAGGCAGCACCATTTCTAGGCGTCTGAGGCGCATTAAGCTGGTGGGCGCCAGTCATCGCCACCTGACCCACCGCTTTTGCCCTCACTCATTTCAATGTTTTACCTGATGAACTTTAATATACAGTATATGTTTACATACTTTTTGCAATTTTGCAATAATTATTAAATGTGTTTAATCTTTTTTTCAACCTTTTTATGGAAGGTTGTGGATGATTTGTATGGTGTGGTGTTTGTATGGTGACATTTTATGTGCTTCTTTTTCTGCTGTCAAGTATGAAGCAGCTACGTGAGCGCGTGAAGAAGCTGCGCAACGATCACAACCATATTTACCACCTGACCCGATCCGAAGGGGTTCCCAGTGTGAATTGGGGAAAGCTTATCGATGAGAAAACAGTGAGTCATTTTTCTCTCTATTCTATTCCATCTCCTGTTTGGAAAAAAAATTATTAATTTACATACTAAAGCCAGCTATTAATCTGAAAGGGTGTGTGTGTGTGTGTGTGTGTGTGTATTGTGTTTCTGCAGACAAATCTCAACAACAAAGGATTTGGACAAGACCTGCCCACCATTGAGAACCAAGTGGAAGAGCACAACATCTTTCACAGCGAAGTGGAGGCTTTGGCTCCTTACATCAGTCAGGGAGACAAGGTGAATTAGCTGCATCGCAAATTTGCGATGTTATTATTAGCGTAGCCTCGAACTCGGAGTCGCAAGCTGCGTTTTCTTCTTTTTCTTCTACTTTTAAAGCTGAATCGCTTCACAAACAATCACAAACAATAAAATAATAGTAATAACAATATATTAAAATGATCTACTCAGGTAAAAGTACTGTTATTTTAACAAAAATCTACTTAAGTAAATTTACCGTAAAAAGAATCTACGCAAGAAAAATTTGATTCTAGTGGACACAGAGATATAAATCTTAACATAGTTGTTTTTAACTGAATAGCTTCACAAATTAAAGTGCAAAAACAAGTCGAGTCTAATGTGAGAACGTTGACTTGAGTCTATTGTGAGAACAAAACAAAATTCTCCTGTTATAATGTAATTTCTAATCATTATAATAAAAAGAGAAATCAAAAATGCAGATTCAGAATACAGACATTAAGCGAACTTATATTTATTTCTTTATTGAAATGTAGTTGAGTGCGATACTTCACATAAAACTTAAGTAAAAGTAAAACTACGGATTTTGAAAACTCCTTCAAAAAGTCAAATTACACGAAAAACTACTCAATTACAGACACCTGAGTAAATTTAATACATTACTTTCCATCTCTGCCTAGAATACAGGTTTGTAACAGTAGAGAATGTTTGTGTGTGTGTGTGTGTGTGTGTGTGTGTGTGTGTGTGGGTGTATGTGTGTGTGTGTGTTTGTGTGTGACTCATCCCACACTATTGTTTGTTTTGCAGGACTACGTTGATGGCTTGCAGCCGAAATACAACAAACTGCTGGTAAAAACTGCTGTTTTTTTTTTTTACTTTGTGGATTAACATTGGATTCGTTGAAAGTCTGTAACGAGAATCGGCTTCTATCCATAATTCCCAAACACGTCGCTACACTTCCTCTTAGCCAATCAGCCATTATGAAACCGAGAGCTCTGAGGTCTGGGATTTGAATAGAAAATTCATCGAGAACGTGTTCGCGTTCCACATTTGCCTTAATCCGTGTACAACTCCACTTCACCTCCGCATTGAACCATAGAACCAAACAATTATAATTATAAGATTGAAGATATACTCGATTGAATAGATCGTGCTCAAACCCTGTTGTCCACACCCAGGCGAGTTCCACTGCTCGTCAGAAGAACCTGCTCAGTCTGAGAGACTACATGCAGCGCTGCACCAACGAGCTGTACTGGCTGGACCAGCAGGCTGAAGAACGTGTCATGTACGACTGGAGCGATGCCAACCTCGACTACCCGGCTCGCAAGAGGCAGTATGAGGTAACGAAACACAGCCATTGTGTCTCAACGAGCTGTTATTAAACTCAGATTCATACATTACCAATGAGTACATGAGTACATGTAGAAATATACTAGATAAAATACTACTCCAGTAAAAAGTACAAAGGTATTGGCCTTCAAATGTCCTTAAATATCCAAAATACTATGATATATTATGGCTATAATGTTCCTATTATCATTTACTCTTTTCATAATCAACTATGTGTAAAGACTCGAATGTGACTCTCAGCACACTGAGTTATTAATAGAATGATATTCATGAGTTAAAAACTGATTCATTTCTATTACAATGATCATGAGCCCAAAACTTTCTTTTTACCTACTTTAAAAAAATCACGTAAATGAGGTCACGTGTGTGGTGGTGAGTTCGCGTCTGGAGTTTCTTTATCATTTATTCCTCTCTAAATGTTCTGCTTGATGTTGAACTGATGCTGAACTGTATGTTGGTGATCAGTAGATACACCGAGCGCCGATCAGAACGAGTTTGAAACAGAGCATGCGCTCGACCCTGATTGGCGACTCACTGCGTGTTTAACCGGTTACGTTTTTATCCTCGTAAACGAAAAGAAATGTCTGATTTCACCAAATGTAGTTAAGTAAATAGAAAAATATTTTTGAAATGACTTTGAAATGTAGTGAAGTTAAAATAAAAGTCTCCCCAAATGTCAAAACTTTATTAAAGATCAGATACAACGAAAAAACTATTTACTTGGTTTCTGTCCACCACTGGTTCAGATCTAATCTACCATTTCAATATAAGAAAAACAGAAGGAAATTAAGGCTGTAGTGATGATTTGTAATAGAAATCTGATCTGAGACCCAATCTAATCAAAGTAGACATTACAGAGGACAGCCCTAATCCATAATAATCAAAAGGACAAATACTGTATGGAGATCATAGAGACAGTAAATAAAGACCTTTGATTTTATTGTTTAAAATGCAGTATATCAATGACTTCTTTTTAAATTTTACTAAGTTGAAAATCTATACTTTTTCACATTAAATGTATTGAATAAAATGAGTCTTTGTACGTTGGTTCACAAATTCGATAGCTGGACCAAACCCTGCTGTAGGGTTTTGGTGTCCCCCCCAAAACCCCATAATTTAAGCCATACTTACAATCTAGATCTAGACTTACATTATATACCAGAGGTCCCCATCCACCGAGTTGCAATCCAGCACCGGGAGGAGGGATGAACTATTCACGTTACTAACAATCGCTGTTTTCCACCTTCTCCATTTCTTTAGAACTTCATCAGTAAGTGTCTGGAATCCAAGGAGGGGACGATCACAAAACTGAGCGACGACGGAGAGAAACTCATCACCCAGGGACACCCGGGAAAGAACGTCATCGAGGTACAGCGGGAATTTTATTTTACAATGGAAATTGTCAAAAAATGAAGAGATCATAAGATATACTCATGGTTTTGAGAAGAACATTTTCTGCTTACATAACTCCTAAACTTTTTAGATTAAATTTAACTGTATTGTCCAGAGTACAAGTACAAGGCCGATGAAATGCAGTTGTAAAGACAGTAAGGTTATTGTCACAGGTTTGAACAGTGTTTTTAGAGAGTTAGATTACGATGTTATAGAAAACATGGATATGTTATGAACAATATATGTATGGAGATATTTATTGCAATACCTTTGTACTTTAATTTCTGTACCCATCTGTTTAGGTATTGTTGAAACGTCATATGTCTGATTACACACCCCTGAGGTATTTAGAGATCCAGTTGATTAGCTGGTCATGTGTTTTATCTCCAGGCGCACATGGATGCTGTGCATGCAGACTGGAAGCTGTATCTCAACCTGCTGATCTGTGAGGAGAATCACCTTAAGAACATGGATGAGTACCACAAGGTATGGAAAAAGGGCAATTAATGAGGGCTTGATAGCATTTTTTCTTCTTTCATTGGCTGCTCCCGTTAGGGGTCCCAACAGCGGATCATCGATGGTCTCCATATCTCACTGTCCTCCATCAAATTAACCACCATTCTTCTCCCGATATACACTACGTCCCTCCTATGCACATGACCAGCAACAGCAATTGTTTGCCAAAAAGTTGCTCATCCACAACGAAACGTCTGAAAACGTGTTTTTTTCTCCATATGTAGTTCCAAAAGGAGGCCAGAGACACTCAGGACCTGCTGAAGCGCCTGGATACTGAAATGAATCAGAAGTACAACCCTGACTTTAAAGACCAGTACCAGTTGGATGGCTTGCTCGTGGATCTGAATGTAAATAGTCTGGTGTTTATTAATGATATTTGTTCTTGTGTGTGAGCGGAGCGAGCGTGAGGACGCGTTTGCCGTTGCTTGCTAAGAGCAAACAGGTGGAGAGCCTCCAAAAACAAGTTGTGTTTATTTGTTCAGGACCAAGCGAAGGCCATGGATCACTTTGACGAACGAGTGAAAGCACTGCAGGACCGCAGCCTTCAGGTTCTGCCCCTGAAGTACCGCAGGAGCACGGCGCAGAAGCTTCTCCCCATCGAGGCGCTGTGTGACTTCGACGCAGAAGAGGTAATAAACGCCTTCTCTCCCTCTCTAATGCTCCTCATGAAGTATTATTGGAGTATGTTCAAGAAAAACGAGTGACACACACACACACACACACACATGCACATGTTTTTTCATCTGCTCTCATAGAAGAGCTGCTTGGTTTGATGTATTCAGATCGATATGAAAACCTCAGCTTATGAGGAATCCTGTTAAAACTTGTGTTATTGTTGCTTTTGGGACACAGGGTCAGATTCAGCGAGGGGGGCGCTACACGTTGCTCAGGAACAACGGAGACAAATGGGACGTGAAAGACACGTCCGGTCACACCATGTCTGCACCCGGCATCTGTTTCATCATCCCACCGACCGACTCGGACTCCGTCGCCATCGCCGAAAAGTGAGAATTTCTGCTTTTCAGCTTTGTGCTCTATAATACGGTACATCTCAAGTCCCAAGTAGGCGTGCTATTAATCAAATATTGGAGAAATGTTGGCTCATGACAGAAATGTGCACAATGTTCATATGTTTGCTTTATTTTTTGCACTGGGGCAAAAGGAAAAAACTAAATAACCAAAGTCGTGTCATAATCGTAATAAAAAAATAATGCTACACAGAAGCAAGAAAACTGGGGAAATCGTAGATCAGTGGCTCGGAAGGTTGTGGGTTGTGGCGGTTCAAGCTCCGGTATTGCCAATTTTAGGGCCCTTGAGAAAGGCCCTTAACCTGTGCTTCAGAGGCGCAGTATCAAAGCTGCCCCCGGCTTCGTAACTTAGCTGGGATGTGGAAAGAAAGAATTTGCATCTGAAGAACGTGACAAACGCTTAAACCTCAGTAAACACATTTCATGTACAAACAAAGCGGATGAGTCCAGGATACGTTTAATCACGCGTTACCACAGAAAACTCTTAAGGAAACGTGGTTTAACGCGATAAAAAAAGTGTTTTTTAAAAGCCCAAACTTAAACAAACTGCTTGTCTGTACACAGTATGCTTTATTATTAAAGTGTTTTAACGCCAGAGCGTTTTTCACCTTTTAGAATGTCCCCTTATAAAACACTTTTCACCTTTTAAGCAAAAGAGAGTAGGTGAGCGCGATCGAGCTAAAATACGGACCGGATCCGGATTTGAATCTGGATTGGTGGATTGGTGGTGGATTCCGATCCAAAGATCTGCCATGGACATTTTTTTTCTTTGTATATAAAAATGTTTTTATTTAATTGTATTTATATTATATATAAGAAAAATACATTTGCACAGAAACACACAGAAAAAAAATCAACTTTTTATGATCACTTTTCAGCCTTGTGAGCCAGCAGAAGGCCAACAAGCAGAAGGTGGCGAGCAGCAAAGCAGCACTGCAGACCAGACTGACGGATCTGAAGAAGGACAGCACGGGTGGACAAGGTGTGTGTTCCTGGGATTCATTCAACACCATTACTGAACCATCACACCATTAAAACAGGCTTTTATACACATTAACGTAAATATACTGAAATACACTATATGGCCAAAAGTATTAGAACATCTGACTTTTCCACCTGTATATATGCTTCTTTCACAAACTTTTACCACATAAGTACATGGGTTGGAGATTAAGATCTCCTCTACTATTGAGCTCCAAATCCTATTGATGAACGAAAGTTTGGGATGAATGTTTCCTACTGACTGCACCCCAGGCCTCCTCACCTCACATGAGCACAAATCTTCACAAGCACACTCCAGAATCTAGTGGAACATCTCTTCAGAAGAGTGGAGGTGTGGAATGAAATGTTCAAAAAGGGGCAATCTTAATATCTCAGGTGTCCACAAACTTTTGTCAATAGATTGTATTTAGATCTTACACATATCTCCAGTCCATTTACATGGTCTCAGGTGAAGCTTATTTTCATCCTTTATGATTGATGATTGATAAAAAAGATCACAGAGAAATTGTTAAATAGGGGGTTAATTAAATTAAATTTATTATATTTGTCATCCAGAATCGTATCATAGTTCAATTGAAGGATGACGATACAAAACAACGACTTTTTTTAGAGGTTTTTTTGCGTTTCTATTTAAAATACACGAGGGAATACCATTAAAAAGAGGTGTATTCAGAGTGTTCTGTCTATCCATGACCGAGCATACAGAACCCGATCTTTTAAAATCGGGTTATTATTAATGAAATCTTTATCGTAGCTGAATGGGAAAGGCTGATCCGAAAATCGAAGACCCTCTGAAGTTGTTGTAATGATATGCAAATTATTCATCTATTTTGTTTGTCCCGCACCCGAATCACAGATAAACAGGAGCTGCAGTGCCGCCAGCTGATGGCCGGATTGGATAAAGTGGTAAACGACCTAGATAAGCAGGAGAAGGCCATTTATTCTCAAGTGCGCCCCCCTCTGGAGCAGAGCCGCCCTGTACAGGACAGCGCAGACAGGCTGCAGAACATGAGGGTAAGAAATGTGACATGAGAAGCTTCAGTATGGTGGATGCTTTTTTGCAAAACTATTCACACCCAACAGAATCAGAATCAGAAATCGATTTATTACCAAGTATGTTTACACACGCAAGAGGAATTTGACGGGAGCTTCCAGTGCAGGAAAAAGTACAGACATAATAAAACAAAATATAAGTCAAACAGACAAGTCAATAATGCATTATATAAAGAAGTAGAAATATTGTTTAAATGAGCAGTTTACAGACTTACCATTTGTAACAGATGGACATGTTCATGGTGATGAGTTTATATACGATTTATTTTAATTTCCAGTCCAGATCCATGTTCATGGTTCTATTAAATAAAAGAGATTTAAATTCAAACAAAAAAAGGCAAATGTTTTTTTGCTTTTTTACATTTAATCTTGTGCGATTAGTTAATACACAAATAAATACATTAATAAAACCATTTATTTATTTATTTGATCAATAATACAAATTCTATTCGTTTTTTATACCAATAATAAATATGATTGCACGTGTATTTATTTATTAAATGTATTTTTTTTATTTATTATGTAGTTTTATTGCCCGAGTGCATATTCGGTTATTAGTTGTAAAATAACACACTACCACATACTTTTCTTGAAAATTTGAGGGGAAAAAAAAATCAAGTATAATTTATTGGTATTAATAATTAATTAATTTGTTTGTTTGTTTATTTCCAGGACATTGCCACCATCGTTCGTAAGATCGAGCCGGAGAAGTCCTCTAAAGTTCGTGAGGCTGAGACTTTCCTCAAATCCAACCCCAAGTGTGCGAGCGCTCCTCAGCTCTCCTCCAAGGTCGACACCACACTCAACAAATACAACAAGGTGGAGCAGCTGCTGAAGTGTACGGATGACAAGTACGTGCCCTGTTCGGTCCTGTTTTCTGTTTTTTTTTTCCCACCAGAAACGAAGATTCAAAGGTAAATAAGATTCTTTTCTTATTTACATCTGTAGACTTCAGAACTCCAACAAGCTGGAGAGCTCGATACAGAACTGCAAAAGCCTGCTGACGCCGTACGAAAACCGTCTGGCCAGAGAAGAGATCGCTCCCTCTGACTCGACCTCACTGGATAAGGCTCTGCGTGAGCTCACTGTAAGACCCTGTTTATACGCATTACCACTTCTACAGACACTTCGATTTGAATCTGAACCTCCCATTTCCTCTCCATTCGCTGTTATAATTCCCTTCTGGGAAGATGGTGCACTGGATTTTGGAGTGTGCTTATGGGGATTTGTGGTCATTCAGACACTAGTCAGGTATTGATGTAGGTGAGGTGAGGAGGCCTGGGGTGCAGTCAGCGTTCCACTTTATCATGTTCAGTAGGTTTGAGAGTCAGAGCTCTTACGCAGGAAGATCTTCTACTCCAAACCATGTGAAGCAGATCTTCATGGAGCTGGCTTTGTGCACAGGAGCATTGTCACTGACAGGTTTGGGTCTCCTATGAGAATTGTATAGTTGTAGTAACAGTTTGGGGAAGAACCACATATAGCTGTGATACTTTTGGCCCTTCTCTGTATTCGACGTATCAAACCCATGCACTTATTCTATATTTGTTCTGATGCACAGGACATGAACTCCGAGCTGAGGGCGAAGAAATCCATCTTCCCTGAAATGGAGAATAATCTGAGGAGCTCGAAACTCAGCTGCGATAACATGGTGAACCGGGTGCAGGAGCACTGCCCTGACATCGACCGCCAGGAGGCTGACGTTCAAAAACTTTCCAAACGCTATGATAACCTTCTCAGGCAGATCGACACCAGGTACGTAGCGGCGCATTCGGGGTGCTCTCCTGTGTGTCTCATGCACGTTTGGAGGATTAAAAGCGATCACTAGATGTTAGAGGTCGACGATACAGAAAGCTAGATTAGATCATACCTGCTGAAAACAGATTCAAATACATACTGGATTAAAAAAAACAAAAACAAAAAAAAACATAACACAAAACATAAAATAATACTAAACTTTATTACAATAATAGAATCATGTTCAAAACGTTAGAAGCATTGAAAATGTGTTAAATTAAATAAATATTAATATATTAATATAATTAATATGAATATATTCATTATATTAATAAATATTGTGGAAAATGAAAGGCATTCATTCAAACTGAAATAAAAAGTGACAATCCACATAAGATACTTCAAAAGAACAGCAAGTGGCATCAGAGATTTGTCTCTAGCAGGAGATCTTCCACTCCACATCATGTAAAGCATTTCTTCATGGAGCTGAATTTGTGCCCAGGTGGTTTTGTCACGTCCTAAAGAATTGTGTGCCTCCAACGTTGAAGTAACAGTTTGTGGAAAAAGTACATCTGGCTGTATTGGTGTCCAAATACTTTTGCCATATAAACAGAGAAAATAACGGCCCTGCATTTTTATATATATATATATATATATATATATATATATATATATATATATATATATATATATTTAATCAGAAATAAATTAAGTGAATGCGAATTAAATTAAGCGATTTTACTTCATGCATTTAGAAAATGACGCTTTTGTTTTCCAGATCACAGAGTCTGCAAAAATCCAAAACCTCCTACAGCAATTACCGTAATGATTACGACAACTTGAACAGCTGGCTGTCCCGTGTGCCGAACTACGAGCCGCACGAGACCGACACGATCCAGCAGGTGGAAGGGAAACTGAAAAACCAAAGAGTAAGTGCACTTCTCAACACACATTTTCTTTTGCAAACAAAGTACAAATTTGACTCCTGAAATTTTCCCTCCCTAGAATCTGCTTTCTGACGTTGCGAGGAAGGAATCGGATCTGAACAACATCTCGCACAATGCACAGCTTTACCAACAAGCCGTCAAGGTGGGAGGCGATAACGTGAGAGTTGTCGTTTGCGGTTTGACGAGATCGCATTAAAATCGTAACACGTTCCTCCTTGTGGCTGTGTTCAGGATTATGAAAACGAAGCTGAGAGGTTCAGGTCCATTCTCGACCTTGAAGACGGCCTGGTCTCCCAAACGTACAAGAGGAGCCGACTGGAATCTCCTGCACTGAAAGTCAAAGCTGAGGTAAAATTATTATACTGATACCATGGTCTGTCTGAATACTGGATCGTGATTGGTTGTAAGGAAGGTGTGAGCTCACATGGGTAGTTGGATCTTAACGAATGCGCTGCTTATGAACAATTTTAACAATAAGTAATATAGTAACAGCTCCATATAGCAATGCATTGGCATAAAAGTTTGCATTGCGATGCATCCATTTCATCATTTGCATCTGTTGTATCAGATTTAATTCTATATAATTATAAATAGATACGCTGTACACTTCGAAAGTTTCGATTTCTGCTCGCTGAGCTGTTTCTCGAGCGCGTTTTCTCAGCACCGCTGCTGCTACGTGAATATGACGTATCAACACTACGGAAACCGAGGCGTGTCCTGAGAGTCACATAGAATACAGATTAACATGGCAGAGGTAGAGCTGTAACCTCCTGCAGACTCAACAGAAAAAGAACCTCTGGTTTCGTTAAATTATTTTTCTTTTTTTTTTGCACTAGAAAGGTGTGTGTGAAAGGGGTCATGCGTTAGAAGTCAGAAGGTGCTTAAGTTAATTGATGATTTGCTGCCTGTTTGAAGCAAAGAAATTAAAGCGAACTATCTGTAACATGCATCATATATTATTTCTTCCTTAATTTAAATTTTAAACCTTTATTTTCTCTTTTTTCTTATTTCCAAAACCACTTTATTAAACAGGAAGCAGCCATCGAGGCCAAATTCACGGAGGTCAGCGCTGTGAACAAACAACGTCTACAGAACCTTGAGTTTGCACAAAGTCTGCTCAATCAGGTAACAGTGTCCAGACTTTTTTTCCAAATTATTTCCCTATTTACTTTTCTTTCGGCTTGTTAAACTGATTGCTAGTGAATTGATTGTTTAACAGCAAGCGGAGGTGCAAGTCATCCAGCAGAACGTCCAGTCTGTGAAATCTTCTCCCTCAGGAGATGAATCCTGGAGAATTAAGAATCAGCTGGAAGAGGAGATTCTGAGAAGGCAGCAGCTTGAAAAGGAAATCAAAACTATTCAGACGGACATCTATGTGATGGAAGGACAAAAACCACAAGACACCATTGTCAAGAAAGAGCTGATCAAGAAGGTCCCTGATCCTCAGCTGGATGAAGAGATGAGCAAAGTCCAGCAAAGGCTGTCGGATGAACGCAGGACCACTCGCATCCTCGAGGGCGAACTGGACACTCTGCGTGTAAAGCTACGTGGCATCGAGACAGAAATGAAGGAAGGTGCTCAGCAGTACACGGTTAAAGAGGTGCTACGCATCGAAAGGGATCGCGGACAGGAGGAGGAAGTACGGAGACTAAGAGAAGAGCTGGAGGAACTCAAGAGAAAAAAGCTGGTAAAGGACAACGATGTCATTCAGATCCAGAAGCAGATCACCATCCTGGCTGCCGAGAAAAACAAGGAGCAGGAAGTCATCAAGGAGGAAGAGGTCATCAAGGTCCGAAATGATCCTCAGCTCCAGAGTGAGTACACGATGCTCATTGACAGAAAGCAGAAAGAAATCAACAACCGCAAACAGCTGGAAGACGAGCTTCGATTCCTGCAAGAAAAACTCAAGCGTCTGGAGAAGGAAAAGTCCATGGCTGAGGAGAAGATCTCCATCAGAGAGGTTCTCACGGTTGAAAAAGATATCGCTTTGGAGAGAGAGGTTGAGGGCCTGAGACGGCAGCTTGAGGAAGAAAAGTCCAAGCGTTTGTCTATTCAGAGGGAAAGGACTGACATTCAGAGAAAGATCACAAGCCTGGAGGAGGAAAAGTCCAAGGTCATCATTCAGGAGAAAGTGCGTGAGATTGTCAGGCCTGATCCCAAGGCGGAAGCCGAGGTCGCTAATCTCAGACTTGAACTTATCGAAGCACAGAGGAGAACCAGAGATACTGAGCTCCACTTGAAGTCTACTCAGGATGAGCTGTTGGTGCTGCGAAACAGAGGCCCACAAGTCGAAATCAAAGAAATCATCAAGGAGGTCATTAAGTACAAGATCGATCCCGAAACCGAAAGAGAGCTGGAAAAACTCCGGAACGAAATCGTCGACAAGACGCACATAATCGAGAAATTCGAACTGGAGATGGTCCAACTGAGGGAGGAGATTCAAAGATGGAGAGACACCAAACCCCAGGTGCAGACCAAAGAGGTGGTGAACGAGGTCATTCAGTACAGAGAGGACCCTAAAACTAAAGAAGAAATCGAGACGCTCAAGAAGAGGCTGGCTGAGGAACAGAGGAAGCGCTTGGATCTCGAGAGAGAGCGAGTTTCCAATGAAGAGAGGATCAGGCTCAAGAAGATCGATTTGTCACAGGTCAGAGAGAAGGTCGTGCAGCAAGAAGTGGTGAAGATGGAAGAAGACCCTGTGCTGAAATCTGAATGCGTGACCTTCACTCAGAACATCAGTACCGAGTTGAAACAAAGAGAAAGCCTGAAAGACGAGTTGGCCAGGCTGCAGCGTAAGAAGGCTGACCTGGAACTCCAGCTGGAGGAGCTCGAACGTGAACGCCGGTCCAGACGCGAAGCTGAGCTTGAAATTCAGCGGTTGAGGGTCCGTCTTAATGAGCTTGAGATTAGGGACAAGGAAAACAGAGAGAAGGTTACAGTCAAACAGAAGGTCGTCTTGCAGCAAGATCCACAGCAGGAGAAAGAGCACTCTATCTTACGCCTTCAGGTCGAGGAAGAGAGACACAAACGTTTCCTTCTGGAGAAAGAGTACAACGCTCTGCTGCAGCAACAACAAACGCTGGAGAGGATGGAGGTCCGGGAGAAAGTCATTTGCACCGAGAAGGTCCAAGTCGAGAGGGATCCAGATGCCGAGCTTGAGATTGAGAAGCTGAAAAAGAGCCTCGAAGAGGAAACTAAACGCCGGCAAGAGCTGGACATCGAGCTCAGCAGCGTCACCAGCAGGCTGAACGAAATGGAATTCACAAACACAAAGTCATACAAGGAGCTCGACCACATCCGCGACGAGGGCAGCAGGCTCCTCCAGGAGAACCAGCGTCTGCAGAACGAGATCAGAAAGCTCCAATCCGAAATCCACATCACCTCGAAGGAAACCAGGCAAATCACAGAGTCCAGCCCGGTGGACAACAGCAAGAACCTGGAGATCCGGCTAGCGGCGTTGCAGAAAGAGCTCCTAGAACTGAGACGCATCACGACCGAGAAAGATGAGGAAATCGAAAAGCTACAAAAGGGCCTGTCGGCTGTGAGGGTGAAGAGAGAGCAGAGGGAGAGCCACCTCCGGCGCTCGATCGTCGTCATCGACCCGGACACGGGCAAAGAGATGAAACCAGAGGAGGCGTTCAAACTGGGGCTGATCGACTGGAAGATGTTCGTCAACCTCCAGAGTCAAGAATGCGACTGGGAGGAGATTACCGTCAAGGGGCCGAGCGGAGAGTCGTCCGTTCTTCACGACAGAAAATCGGGCAAGAAGTTCTCCATCGAAGATGCCCTGCGCTCCGGGAACATCACCAAACGCCAGCTTCAGCAGTACCAGAACAAAGAAATCAGCATCCAGGAGTTCGGTATCCTGGTTTCCGGGAAGACCCACTAAGAAATTTGTATGTTTTTTTTGTTTTTATGTTTCGGTGCTTTACTTGATGACGAGCTAGTGGTTTTATTATTATTTTTTTCCTCCTTTCAGCCTTTCAGAGTCTTTAGGGCTTTCTTAATGCACTGTGTATTTATTTGCATGTTTGCTGGGATAAAAGGAAGAAATATTACCTTAAAAATGTCTTCCTCTTGATGGGTAGATTTATTCTCATATAGCAGGGTGAAAGTTATCTGACTACAGGCTGCTCGGTTTCACATATACCAGAAATATTTGCGCTATAATTCTCACAGTTAACTCCATAGTGTTTTGAAAATAAAAATAAAAGATTTTTTTTGGGAAACCAGTCTGTATTTCTTTCTTTTGTTATTGTCTGAAATGTCTGAATTCACCCCATTACGATGCAGTTCGATGCGATTTCCATTCAACACAACACAATGAAATTCAATGGGGAAAATGTGATGCTCTGCAATTCAATATGGTACAGAGTTCACTTTTATTCATTTGCTTCAGACAGACAGCAAATCATCAATTTACTTAAATGCATTCTGATTTCTAACACATGAGGCTTTCCAGAGGTGGACAGTAAGGAAGTGAAGGTAATTCATTACTTGACATAAGCAGATTTTGCGTGTTTCTGTATTTTACTAAAAATTTTCCATTTGGGGAGATTTTTACTTTTTTACTGTGACTTTTTAAAGTCAAATATTTAACTTTTTACTCAAATACATCAGTCATTCCTTTTTATTTACGAGGGTAAAGACTGGCCAAATGCAGCAAAACACCAATCAGGATCGAGCGCTCAGTCCATTTTAAACTCATCTTGATTGCCGCTCGGTGCATCTGCTGATCACCAACCTACAGTTTAGCATCAGTTCAACATCAAGCAGAACATTTAGAGAGGAATAAATGATGAAGAGACTCGAACTCGCCACAACACATGTGGACGTATTTACGCGATTTTTTTAAGTAGTTGAAAAAAAGGTTTGGGTCTCGTGATCATTGTAATAGAAATCAATCAGTGTTTAAGTCATTAATATCATTCTATTCAAAGTTCAGTGTGCTGGGAGTCACATTCGAGTCTTTTCACATAAACTGAGTTGATTAAGTAAAGAGTCTCGTGATAAAAATTCTAATATGAACATTAAAGCCATAATAAATTATAGTACTTTGGAGACTTAAGTACATTTGAAGGCAAAAACATTTGTACGTTTACTCAGGTAAAAAGTTAAAAGAGAGCATTTTTTTACTTTTACTGGAGTCACATATTACCAAGTGTAACTAACTCAACTACATGGTTTGTGCACTTTGTCCACTGGCCCTTTCACAATCAGGCCTTTGTATTGCAAAAAAAGATTAAATAAAACTAGATGCTCTTTTCCTGTTCTGTGTGCAGAAAGACGCAGCTCTACCTCTGCCATGTTAATCTGTGTTTTATGTGACTCTCAGGACACGCCTCGGTCTCCGTAGTGGTGATACGTTTCGATCTACATACCAAATATCGGTCACAAATTATTGGTCACTTTCTAAATAGTAAAAGTGTAACACTAATAATAAATTTATAAGTAAATTGGATGTGACGCAAATATGTTAAAAACCATACAACTTGTATACCCGATGCACACTTTTTAAAAAATCGGAATACTGAATTCTACCATCCGTACTTCCTACATATACTCAGCGTATATATTTCCTTCACCTGTGTCTCTTTAGTGAACACACATACACACTCATACACATCTGCTCCGACCTAATGATCATCTTACTGGTATTGTTTTCTTAGTGTTGGACCTTAGATATGAGATTATTCCATACATGTGTATACAGTATGTGTATAATCAGAGGCTCATTTTTGAGTATAAAAGCATGCTATAAAGAGCTACATCTCTGATTTCAGAATCAGGAAGTGTTTTATTGTCCCATGTGCTTTCAGATACACACACACACACACACACACACACACACACACACACACACACACACACACACAGAAGGGAGGTTGTAACTAAGTAGTTAAATCGTTACAGTGTGGATTAGAAAGTTCACAAGATTAAATCTCAGCACCACCAAACTGCTACTGCTGGGCCTTGAGCAAGACCCTCAACCCTCACCTGCTTGGTTATAAGTCGTTCTGGATAAGGGCGTCTGGCAAATGCTGTAAATGTAATTTGTTTTGGTGACAGAAGCTTCCTGTTACAACAATATTTATATGAATAAAAGTATTGGAACACTTGTTTTTTTCCAGCCATATGTACTTCTTCTCCAAACTGTTACCACAAAGATGGAGGCACACAACTGTATAGGACGTTTTTGGAAGCTGTAGCATAAAATTTTCCTTTTGAACTAGGAGACCCAAATCTGTTCCAGCATGTTCTTTGCATCGTCAAAGTCAGCTCCATAAAGATATGCTTCACACGGGTTGAAGGAGAAGATAGAGCTCTGACCCTCAACCTTATTGAACGCATTTAAGATGAATTAAAACATCAGTACCTGACTTTACCAACGCTCTGGTGTCTGAGTGAGCACAACTCTCCACAAAATCTAGTAGAACATCTTCTCAGAAGAGTGGAGGTTACTATAACAGCAAATTGGGCCAACATTTGGAATGGGATGTTATGAAGAATGATATGAAGATCCACATTTTAGACTGTAGATCATTTACACCTGCTCAGATTTATAATTATAAATCACATTGTTTCCCACCAAAGCAACTTAATAATCGTAACGTCTGAATACTTTATATATTATATATTATACTACACATCCCATTTCTAATTATGTCAACATTTATGGACTTTTTCACTGAATTGATATTTATTTCAGTTGGAATAAATATCCATTTATTTGTATACAGTAAATCAGGGTGTATATATGTAATTAAAATACAAACGATAAATTAATTAGTATTAAAAACAGGGTTTTTTTATACTGTATTTTTTATTAAGTATAATTATAAATAATATTAATAAATATTTAAGGTCTGTGATACCATCATTATGTTAATGTTTTTTAGAATAGCGATTATTAATTACATTATTAATTTTGTCCAATATTATATATAAACCTATTTCTATTTTAAACTAATATTATATAAAACACACATAATTGAATATTAGGGTTTTTTTTAATGTAGTTTTACTTATTTTAAAATAATCCTATAAATGTTTTCTTTTATTTAAAATAATTTAAAAAGGTCAAATTAGTTATTTTATTAATTGTTTGGTTTAAAGTAAACACAATGTTTAATTATATTTTATTATGTTATGTTATGTTATGTTATTATATTTTATATTATTGTCTGTCAAAAACAATTTATGTGAACATTCTGTGACCATTTTTATTACAAATAAATATAAAAGAGGCGACATTAAACACGCAACACGCACGACATCACAAAGTTATGCACAACATGCTTTCTTGACTTAGAAATAAAAAAATAAAAAAATAAACTTCACCAAAAAAACAACAACAATTTAATAACTAAACATTTGATTTACTGATGCACCAAGTCTCGAATCAAGCGCCAAATCCGCCATGGTGCACACATCCTGCAATTAAATCCGTCCGTGTGGAAACATAGCAAAATAACATTTTCAAGAATATTTTGTCTTCATGCTCTATGTTCTCTATGTTTGGTTTCACTAATAATAAACATTTATTTGCATAAAACGTTTATATTTGTCAGTGGGCGTGTTGATTAAAGAATGAAAAGCTTAAAAAGTATTTATTTAAGGCACATTTAGATCAGATATTTACAAACAAAAAGAAAGAAACGACGCCGTCATGACGTCATCCAGCACGACCGAGCGACGTACTGTGGTCACGTGACGCTCCGGCAGGCGCGGCCACGCACACGAGTCACGTGAACGGCGGGTGGGTGTGTTCTTGTTCCTTTCCCTGCTTTCAGTGCGACGTTTCAGTAGAAAAAAAAAAAAAAAAAAAACAAGATGGCGGCTGTGCATCTGCGGATCGGAGACCTGGTGTGGTGAGAGAATGTCTTCTTTTAAACCCTGTTTGTTTTCTTCAGAACATTAGTAGGAACTTTAGACTTTATACAGGCGTGTGTGAGTGTGAGAGAGAGTTTTATAAACTGTGTTTGGAGCGAAAAAGAGACGGACGTTTGAAGTAAATCCCCTCAGAGCAGCCTGGCTAATAAGCGCAGTTAGCAAACATGCTAGAGAGTAAGTGTCTGAGGTGTATGTTTCTCGGAGAGAATCTCCCCGAGTGAAGAGGAGGACAGGTCGGGGGTGGATGGAGTTTTCTCCCGCTCTCTGCTGGAGGATCGGCTGTGGAGCTCGTCAGCTTTAATAAAGCGTCTGCTAGTAAACTGCGCTGTTTTCAGCACACAGTCCTTGTGTTCAGTCAGGATTTGATGAAGTAACTGTGTCTCTGTGTGTTTTAGGGGGAAACTTGGACGATATCCGCCGTGGCCAGGAAAGGTGCGAGCCGAGGAACATACCCCCCCCCACACACACACACACACTTTTACACGGGCTGAGCTCCACTGAGTGGCTCTGAGACCCCGCTTCTGACCTTCAACACATTCCCTTGTCTATGTCTCGCTCTTTCTGTGGCTCTGTCTCGCTCTCTGTGTGCGCGTGTGGCTCTGTCTCGCTCTCTGTGTGCGCGTGTGTCTCTGTCTCGTGCGCGTGTGTCTCTGTCTCGCTCTCTGTGTGCGCGTGTGTCTCGCTCTCTGTGTGCGCGTGTGTCTCGCTCTCTGTGTGCGCGTGTGTCTCGCTCTCTGTGTGCGCGTGTGTCTCGCTCTCTGTGTGCGTGTGTGTCTCGCTGTCTCGCGCTCTCTGTGTGCGTGTGTGTCTCGCTGTCTCGCGCTCTCTGTGTGCGTGTGTGTCTCGCTGTCTCGCGCTCTCTCTCTTTCTTTCTGTGTTTCTCACTCATTGTGTGTCTGTGTGTTTGTCAAAATGTAAATGTTGCATTAGTTGCATAATTATGAAAATTTGAACACAGCTCGACTAATTTCTGTCTCTTGCTTGGTGTCTCGTACTGTTTTTTGTTTTTCTTCCTCTGCCCCAACTCTCTCTTTCTGACACTCATTCCACATCTTGCTCTCTCTCTCTTCCTGTCTCTGTCTGTCTTCTACCAGGTCTCTGTCTCTTGCTTGTGTCTCTGGATGTCTCTTTGAATTCTGCTGTGTCATTTCTATTTCTCTTTGTCGCTCTCTCACTCTGCATTTATTTATTTTTTAAGATTGTGAGTCCTCCGAAGGACCTGAAGAAACCCAGGGGGAAAAAATGCTTCTTCGTCAAATTTTTTGGCACTGAAGATCAGTGAGTACTGAACATATCATACTTTTGTATTTGTATTTTTTTTTTTATTATTATTATTATAAAATATGCGAAAATAAGTATACGGTCACTGTATCAATATATTTATTTTATTAATTTCTCTTTCTCTTTAAGTGCCTGGATAAAGGTGGAACAGCTGAAGCCGTATCACCCCCATAAAGACGAGATGATCAAGATCAACAAGGGCAAGCGTTTCCAACAGGCTGTGGATGCCGTCGAGGAGTACCTAAAGAAGGCCAAGGGGAAAGACCAGGTGAGTTCCAGGACACGGAATCCAGAGCTTGTTGGAAACTCGATGTGAATTTGGATGTTCCAAAAATATTGGCGTCCACAAACTTTTGCCCATACAGTCTATTTATTTATCCTTCAGTAATTTCCAGTGCTTGACATTTTCCTCACTTTGAGATTCCTGAACGATTCTGTTCAGTTTCGTTCCCAGCTATTAGGACCGGGGCGTCTCCATGGTTACCGGATGGCGTTAACGATGATGTAATCCGTGCAGAATCGTAACCTCACGCAATAAAACGGTTATGTTTCACAGTGCCTCCAGGAAGAGCAGTGTAACGTGAGCGCAACATGATCTAGAAATATAATTTACTTTTTTATTATGAGATCACGAGGGGAATAAAAACATCCTTTTGTGTATTTCTGTACATCCCATAATAGTAAGGAGGTTTTATTTATTTTTTTCATCAGATGACCGAAGTACACTATAAACTCATCATCAATTTAACTACGTGTATATTATGGGTTTCGCCACGCCGAAGTACGAATAACATTTTTCCACACTTCGTATCCCGTGACGACGCACATCGACGTTTTCTACTTCTCGGATTTTTCCAGGCACACGGCTCGGAGGACAAGACCAAATCCGAGAAGGGACGAAAAGCCGCCGCGAAACCCATGAAGATCATCGAAGAAGACGACGAGGACGCGTTTAAGGGCGGCTCCTCCGACAAGGTCAGTCCCCCACCCCCTCCCCCCGCCGTCCGTTCCGGGTTTAAAAGCCCGCGTCGGGATTATATTCCTACATTTCCTGTTCATTCATGCGTCACGGCTCGATCGCTGTCTGGCTGCGCTCGGAGGCTCCCCTGTGCACGAGCTGCTGCTTTGCTTCGGGCGCCACGTGAAGAAGAAAACGAACAAAACAAACAAACAGCAACAACGTTTGAAGTATGTGGTAAATGTTTCTCTTTTTCCCTTAAGGAGCAAACTGACTCTGACCCAGAACCGTCTTCTGTGCAGCGGCTGGTGGCTGGAACAGTTGCAGGATTCAAATGGGAGAGCAGTGTAGGTGATAAACTCACACTCTGCCCTGCTTGAGACTTTATTTTATTTGATTTTTTTTTGCCTTTTTCCTTCCCTTTCTTACACCATGCTGATTAGGGGTGCATCAGGAGACATGTTGGTCTTATTGGCTCGTGGGGAAAATGCGGCGATGCCTGGTGCTGATTTGTAGTAGGAGAAAGTCCAGGTTTAGGTGAGAGCAGAGAGCATTATAAAGGTGTAAGACCTCGCATTTCGATGGTCACTTCCCAGCACTGACAAATTTAAAACTGAAGCGAAACTTAGAACTGATTAAAATAGATTTTTTTATTTAGGTAGATAGATTGGTAGGTAGGGATAGATAGATAGAGAGATAAGTAGAGAGAGAGAGATAAGTAGATAGATAAGTAGAGAGAGAGATGGATTGATAGCAATAGGTAGGTAGAGGGAGAGATATATGGAGATAGATACATAGACTGGTCGGTAGGTATGTAGAGAGAGAGAGAGATAATAGCTAGGTAGGCAAAGATAGATAGGTAAGTAGGTACAGAGAAAGAGGTGTGGGTGAGTTGGTTGGAGGCTAGGTATAGATAGAAAGATGGTTGGAGATGGGTAGGAAGGTAGGTATAGATAGAAAGATAGGTGAAGATAGATACATAGATGAGGGGTAAGTATAGACAGAGAGAGATGGATAGATAGCAATAGGTAGATAGAGAGATATATAGGTAGGCAAGTACAGAGAGAGATTTATGGATGAATAGATGGGTAAGTAGAGAGGTAGAGATCGAGAGCTAGATATATAGAAAGGTAGGTAAGTATAGAGAGAGATGTATGGATAGATAGGTAAGTAGAGAGGTAGAGATGGATATATAGGTATCTAATAGAGATAGGTGTGTGTGTGTGTATTTATATACACACGTTTGAGAGAAAGGGATCTTCTCCAGTTCATCGAATTCTTTTTGTGTCTCGAGACGTTTATTAAATCTCAAGTCACAACTCGTGCGTGTAGCTCAGTAACAGGATGTGTACAATCGCTCTCTCGCTACAGTTCCTTTAGAACGCCGACTCAGCTGATCGCTGTGAACTCATTTACCTTCTTGGCATTTGGCAGATTATCCAGAGCGACTTACAATTACTGCATTCATACAACAGAGCAGCTGAGATTTTAGAGCCTTGAGCAGGGGCTCATCAGTGGCAGCTTAGTGGTGGGACCTTCTGATCAAAAGTCTAATCTTTTAAACTTTGAGCTACCATGTACCTTCCTTCCAGCCAATCACAATCCAGTAATCAAAGCAGACTATGATATAAGTCAAATCACTTCATCAGTCGGTGGACTTTATATAAAGCAACGCATTTCAGCTCCTTTTTAATCCAGTATGACTTGAAACAAGACTTATTTTACGATTGTTTTTTAATAGTGTAGCGTAGGTCTGGTAAATGCACGAGCGTGCATGTGAAGCTAAATAAGATGAGATCTGTAATCAATCGATCAATTCGTTATCGGTGTCTGGGAAATTGGGGGTGCTGTTGATTGGGGACGCTGTACTGATGCATCCCTAATACAGATGCTTGCTCTTGCACTATGGTGGTGACCGTGGTGATCCTCCTGCATTTAAAAAAAAAAACAAAAACAAACCTGAAGGACCTTTTGGTACCTTAACCTTTATTCCACGTGTGTGTGTGTGTGTGTGTGTGTGTGTGTGTGTGTGTGTGTGTGTGTGTGTGTGTGTGTGTGTGTGTGTGTGTGTGTGTGTGTGTGTGTGTGTGTGTGTGTGTGTGTGTGAACTTTGATTATATGCTTTTATATAAGAAGTTTAAGAACAGGTTTTATAATATACCATGTGACCCTCTTCATATTTTCACAATTACTGCGTACGACGTTACATTTCGAACTTCGCGCTTTACACTCGGGTCTGAACCAATCTCGCTTGAATTGCAGTGCCGTCCAATAATATTAGCACCCATGGTAAGTATAAGCAGAATTCGGTGGAAAATTTGTCTATTGCTTAAAACGTTTGTTTTAAAAGTACAAAAGTGTTTTACCTTCAAATGTACTTAAGTCTCCAAAGTACTATGATTTATCACGGCTATAATGTTCCTGTTATAATTTTTGCTTATCAACTCAGTTTATGTGAAAGGACTCTGTTACTCTCAGAGCACTGATCTATTAATAGAATGATATTAACGAGACAAACGCTGATTCATTCCTATTACAATTATCATGAGCAAAAAAAACACACGCAAAGCGCCGATCAAATGAAGTATAAACGAGCTTTCGCTCGACCCTGATTGGTGACTCGCGTGTTTGACCTGTTACGCAAAAAGGAACGACTGATTTTGCTAAATGTAGTAAAAAAGCATTTCACTGTCACTTTGTACGAATGGGTGTGACAAATAAAATTAGCATTTGAAAAGTAAAATATTTGACATTGAAAAGTAAAATTTGTTTCCTTTAAAATGTAATTTTTTTTAATTTGAAGTGTAACATTTTTGAAATTGAAAAGTAAAATATTTGACTTTGAAAAGTAACATTTTTTTAATTTAAAAAGTAAAAAAACAATTTCTTAAATGTACAATTTTAGAATTTGAAATGTAAAATATTTGAATTCGAAATGTAAAGTTTTTGACTTTGTAATGTAGTAAAGTTAAATTAAAAGTCTCCCCAAATGTAAACACTTCAGTAAAGTACCGATACTCGAAAAAGCTACTGAACGAATTACATTTACTTTGTTTTTGTCCACCACTGATAAATGAGGTAAATTTTCTTTCTCGTTCCTCACATTTTCACCGTTGTTGCCAATATTAGTGAAGGGCACTGTATATATTGATTTTATTTTTCTTAAAAAAAAAAAAAAAAAAGCATTTTGAATGTTAATATCGAGGCCTGATCTCTGCAGAACGAAAGGTGGCGTTTTTTTTGGTGGAACGACGTTTTTAAACTCTATTTGATCAAATCCTAGACGAGTTTTCCTCGTGTTTTGTCGGATCAAGATCCTCCTATTGTGCTGAGAAAAGCTGGAAAAGTCAGGTGTCCCAATACTTTTTGTCCATATAGTTTTTCAGATTATAGTCCTTAAAACTTTACCGTCAAGAATGATGTCCGGATACTTCACCGTACTTGCGGTGCCTGCGGAGCATCTGTGTACGTCGTTGCTATAGAAACGAAGGCAGGTTCGGTTTGTATTTTGGTTAAACTCCTTCAGACGTCTTAGTAGTGTGAGGAACGGCGACTTGCGTTCTGCTGAGACGGCTTTCACATTGCAGAAAAAAAAGAATTTCTTAATCTTTCGATGTCTTTTGGCACATTGACTTATAAAGGTCCGTGCTTCCTGTGACTGTGCGTGCAGCCTTGTGCTGCCACCTGTTGGCACTTTTTTTTTTTTTTTTTTTTTACCACCTTAACAAATGGCATTGATACGCAGGCCAGGCAACTTGCTATAATCGACAGTACGCCGTTATTATACAGTGTGCGAGGTGTGATTAAGTAATTGCCTCCTCTAAGCGCATTCCTCCGATTACAGGGAATAAAGTCAGTCGTAAAAACAATCTTCTGTACGATGACGTAACTTGAAAACATGTTTCAACATGATGGCGCCCCTGTACACAAAGCCAGCTCCATGAAGATATGCTTTATATGGGTTGGACTGGAAGATCTCCCTCTAAAGAGCTCCAAACCCCCGTTAAACACCTTTGGCATGAATTTAGCATTAAAATTAGCATTTTTATTTTTATTTTTTTTTGCATTAAATATTTATTTATTCGTTTTGATCTTTACTTCCTTTTGTGGAGCAAGCAGGGCAGAAAAATGTTTCAGTTCTCTGAAATGCTCTCGAATTGTGTGTGTGTGTGAGCTGTTAGTGTTTTTTCCAGATCTACTAGATAATCCTGAGATTTGTTTGATTTTATGGATTTTTTAATGTATTTTTTTCTGACCAAAAGGAGGAATTGGAGATCAAAACGAAAATCTTTTCCGTTGGCGGTGTGTTAATGGGAGTGGTCCGTTTTTATTGCGCGGATTTCCTGCACTGCTAATCGGCGAGTACAGGAAGCGCTCGTCTCCGCTCACTGTGGTCTCAGAGGCAGTTACTTTGTCCACTCCGCTTCTCTTTTATGCACAAAAAAATAAACGAGGCACGATGTCCGATCTGATTTATCTGATCATACTCACTCACTCACTCACTCACTCACTCACTCACTCACTCACTCACTCACTCACTCTCACACACACACACACACACACACACAGTTGAACAGAGTGTCAGCTCTTCACAGAACCGTTTCCAATCTAACTCTCTTCCATTATAGCCGGTAAAGGATGACCCGCATTTCCATCACTTTCTGCTCAGCCAGTCTGAGAAGGTAAGAGGAAGTGCAGAATGCTTTGTCAGCATTTCTTCCTGTCCTCTGTCTCCTGCACTTGACCTGATGGTCTTTTTTTTTTTTCTTTTTTTTTCCCCTCCCACTCCTATAATTACTCCTCCCTTCTTTTTTCTCTTTATCTCTTTCTCCCTGTTTTCACTGCTCCAATGGCTGTATAAGTCAAAATAATAATAATAATAATAATAATAATAATAATAAATCCCGGAGGAATATTTCCAGATGAAATGAAAATTCTCTGAGTAAATGTGTCGATTTAATTCAGCACCAAATTATTATTATTCATTAATATTATGTCTGCGTTCACACCTGGCTTTATGAGCACGTCACCAGGAGCACCCGTGATCAGGTTTCACAGGGACGTTCTAAAACGATGAACGTGGCTTAATGCGATAGCCGGCTGTTCCAGCGCGATCGTTACGTCAGTCGTGTCGCTCCGTTGGTTGTTCAGCGGTTTCTACAACGGACGTCGTCAAAAATCATAAAATGAAGTTCGTTTATTAGTCCCTACAAGTTTATACCTAATAAATGAGCCAGCTGGGATGGTAGTAATGGGATCTGCCTGATTCATCCTGCCTCTAGACGGGTTCCACATAAAGATCCATGAAGTTACTGAGCAACTCGAGGGTGGATTTGGACTGTAATATCAACACACTACTACAATGTCTCAGGACTGCAAATAACTAAACATCTTAACTATGATGTAACTGTAATCAATGGAAATTTGCTGACGAGGGTGGATTTCCCTTTGGTAGTCTGTTTCCTTTCCATTTTTTTTTTTTTCTCATTGCATCTCAGGGAGTTTTTCCCTTGCCTCAGTCGCCACTGGCTCATTAGGGATCAATGTACAAATATAATGAACAAACGTATAACCACTTATACGTTCTTTTATACCCGCTTTATCTCAGTAAAGCTGGTTTGAGACATTGTCCATTGTTAAAAGGGCTCTACAATAAAAAAATTTATTTAAATTACAAATTTAATTGCATAAAAAAATTCTAGAGCATGCTAGAATCTCTAATTATTGAACTGGAAGAATTTTATTGTTTCTCCCCCCTAAAGTCAGACTCCAAGTCTCCGAATAACTAATACTAAAACCTAGACCTCCGGGTCACGGCACCAATTTTCTGTTGTGGCACCGGGGTGGTGGATTAAACTTTCCCTAGATGTCCGAACACCTGAGTCACCGCCGATCTTCGAATGAAGTCCCGAGCTCTTCCTGGAAATAAAAACAAAAACAAAGCCACGTGTGAAGGCAGACTCCGTAATCGATGCAGCATTGAAAGCGAAATGACGCGGAGTATTCGAGGCGGAATCACGTGATCGCGCTAACGAATTCTGGAAAATTCCTCCTCACACTTTGGATATGTTTGTTTGCAAAATAATCACGTCTCTATACAGCTGAATGGTATATTACGGGGTCTTTTTGGTCGGTGGTGAATACCGGCTCAAACGTGCATGGGTGCTGCCGCCTTTTCTTTCCAGTCCCCCCCACACACACACACACACACACACACGATTCTTCACTTCTTCTCCTCCCTAACTGCTTCCTGTCTTTTCAATCCAGTCAGTAGATTGTGATCGGAATAATAGTGAAAGTGGTGTAAAAAAAAAAATATATATATATATATACAAATAGGCGCCGGTGTGTCGGCGGTCCTGTCTGTGGCTTTTGTTTAAATTGAACTGAAACGTGTGTGCGCGCATGCTAGCGTTGATGCGCTTCATGACCTACTGACCATCAGACGTTAAAATCATACAGACGATTCGAACCCCGTCGCATTTCCCCATTCGCTCGGCGTTCCAAGGAAATCCGCCGTCCGAACAAAATGTCTGATTAACGTCTATCCCAGAAGCACAGCGTATTCGAAAGTATAGGAACGCCCGACTTTTCCAGCCACGTGTAGCTACCACTAATTTGGAGGGGCGCATTTGTACGTGATATAGAAGTTTTCCCTTCAATTGGAACTAGGAAATCCCAAACCCATTTCAGCATGACAAAGCCAGCTCTATGAAGATCTCCTGCTATCAAAGCCTCAACGCTATTGAACAATGAATCAAGCACAGTCCGAAATCTAGTGCGGCACCACCTCCCAGGAGTCTGGAGCTTCTTATTAGAGCAAATAGACATTAATGTTTAACAGGGTGTTCAAGAGCCACAATCATAGGATTGGGTGTCCACAAACTTTTGACCCTAGTTTATATATATTATATAATATATATCGCATTTCCTGGTTCTGTCCAAATCAAGTACGGCTTGTGTATAAATACTAATATCGGCTTAATCTCAATTAAGTAATTAGTAACATCAGTTATCCACTTTCTGGAAAAGAAAAACACGAAGCTTGAAGCAGTCTTTAGGAGTTTTAACCTCCCGCTTCAGGATTAAGTCAAACTCGGTTTTATTTCATGCCACGATCTTTTCTTCTTTGCGTTCGCTCTTTTCCAGCCCTGTTGCAGGTTTGAGGGCTGAAAAGCAGCTTAATGATCTGACAATACACAAAAGATCTCCCCTATAACCCACAATCTAAAGTACTTATTACACTGTTGATCATTGGAGCAGACGTGGTGTTTGTACAGCGGAGGAATGCGGGGAGTAAATCAACACAATTGCTGCGGTAATGTTTAGTAATATTATATAATGTGACGTGGGGTTTTTTTTGTTTGGTTTTTTTACAGCCAGCTTCGTCGATGGAGCCTATAAGCAAACGGTTGAAGATCATTGAAGAGGTGAGGAACTTTTTTTTTTTTTTTTTTTTTTATATATATATATATATATATATATAAAAACTCTTTTGACAATGTCATCTAATTGAGTTTGTGATCTCGTTCAGGACACCGGCTCCACATCCATTCAGGCTGCAGACAGTACGGCTCTCAACGGCAGCATCACACCTACAGACAAGAGGTACGTGAAACGTGTGTGCTCAATAAAAAAACCTCCACGTGCATTTAACTAGATTCCTATACAAATGTGTTATCTCCAACAGGATAGGATTCCTCGGACTCGGGTTGATGGGCAGCGGAATCGTGTCGAACCTGCTGAAGATGGGCCACGTGGTGACCGTGTGGAATCGCACTGCGGAAAAGGTACGGTTTTCATCATTGGAACGCAGGAACCGCCTTCTTTTAAACTCACGTTTTATCTTTGTATTTAAACAGACCAATCACGGTCTTGTGATATAGCAGCTATAAACGGCCTGCTCCTCTTATTACCTCTGATCGAAGCACAGACACTGGAGACTCCTTCCTGAAATCTTCTCATGGAAAACTTTGTAGGCTTCTAGTTAAGTTCTTATCGATTTTACAAGAGTTTTGAGCCAATTTATTAATTTATTTTTTTTCCCCTCATTTGCTGTCCTCCACTCCTCCGGGAAGATGTTCTACTAGGATTGAGATCTCCTCATGTGAAAACCATGTTATATATGGACAAACGTATTTGGACACCTGACTTGAACTTGGAGACCAAATCCAATTTGGACAATGCAAACAAAACTCCATGGAGATATACTTTAAATGGGTTGGAGTTGAAGATCTTCTGCTGGAGAGCTCAGACCTCAACCCCATTGAACACCTTTGGGATGAATGTGAACGTTGACTGCACCCCAAGAACCTCCTCACCTCTGAATGAATCTCACACAAAATCTAGTGGAACATCTTCCCAGAAGAGTGGAGGTTATTATAAGAGCTATGGGGATTAAATGTGGAATAGGACTGGACCAGCGCCGCTGGCTGATTAGGGATAAACGTCTAAGGGACTGTTTTACGATGATTAAATGTGTGATCTATTTATTTCTGTAAATATTTCCAATTTTAAAAGCACCTTCACCTCCCTCCCCCTCCCCACAGTGTGACTTGTTCATCCAGGAAGGTGCCAGGTTAGGACGGACGCCAGCCGAGGTTGTGTCCATGTGCGACATCACGTTCTCCTGCGTATCAGACCCCAAAGCTGCCAGAGATGTAAGTAAAGACGTGACCTAGAGCTCCATAAAAACTCTTCACTGATTTATATTATAATGACTCTCTTATCTTTCTCTTTTTCCTCACTCATTATTTCACTCTTGGTTTCTCTTTTTCTCTCCTTTTTTGTTTCTCTCTCTCTTTCTTTCTTTTCTCTTATTTGGTAATTTCGACATGCAACCGCATTGTCTTTTGTTCAAAAGATTTATTGATTGTCGTTATTTGTGACTCATCCATGAGCTTTAATAAACAAACTAATACCTGTAATAATTGTTTATTAACATGGATTTTTTTTTTTTGCATAGCTAACGTGTAAAAGTTTATTGACAAACATTATTGTTAATGACAATCATTTTATTTATATATATATATATATATTTTTTTTTTAAGTTAAATATTTATTTGATGCATTTAAAAAATGAGATGTATATTAATCAAAGTAAAAAATAAATAAATTAAAAAAAGTAAAGAATGTGTTCGATTATGGTATGTCTTTGGTTTCTCATGTGGCTTTTTTTTCCCACAGTTGGTTTTGGGTCCCAGCGGTGTGTTACAAGGCATCAGACCCGGAAAGTGTTACGTGGAGATGTCCACCGTCGATCCTGAGACCATTACAGAGCTCTCGCAGGTATGTTGTGTATCATAAAGATCTTGCATGTTTATGCTTAGATCTACACACACACACACACACACACACACACACACACAGAGAGGAAGGAGAACTGAGGAAATACCCTGACTGTGAAGGGGGGGGGTGAACATGTTGATATTAAGAGGAAATGGGGGAACTGTGCAGTGAGAGGTTACTGTAGGTCGTTTTATCGTTTGGGTGTTGGGATTTCCATTGACAAAAATATCAAATCTGGATATGAATTTATACGTAATAAGCAAACCAGAAAGCACTGTGGTGATCAAGGAACCTTGAGAGGAACCAACCTCCAAAGGTATCCTTCCATTATGAACCATTATGAATCTTCTGTAACTGAGTATTATTTAGTCAGTTGTGTAGCAAGAAGCATTCATTACAGTTTTAACCTGATCTGAGATTTGAAGACAAAGATGTACGTATTGTTATTATTATTATTAATTATTAGATACAGTTTGTGTTGTAAAAAAAGATTTTTGGATGTTTTTTAAGGTGATCACGTCCAGAGGAGGCCGCTTCCTGGAAGCTCCGGTTTCAGGCAGTCAGCAGCTTTCTAACGACGGTATGTTGGTGATCGTGGCAGCTGGAGATCGGACCGTTTACGAGGACTGCAGCAGCTGCTTCCAGGCTATGGGCAAAACTTCGTTCTTTTTAGGTGATTAACGCCTTACAGTTTTCAGAAAGTTGCATATATATCATATATGAGCATGAATAATAAAAGTACCTGATTTTGGGAATGTCGGGAATTCCCTATTGCAAACTCGATAGCGAAGTCTGATCGCTATTTTTCCGATAACTAATTAATCAACAGAGTTTTTAAAATGAGTACTGGATAAAAAATAAACATTTTGCATCACTCCATGCAAAATAGTACTGAACTGTATTACAAAAATAATATATACTGCATCATGAAAATGTGCCAAATATATTAATTATAATATATTTCAAATTAAGACGTCTTCAAACAAAACAGTTGCACCTAAAATAAATAAATAAAAAAAATTTAAAAAAAGATGCAACAATTCACCTCCAGAGGCTGCTCTCGTACTGTATAATGACCGTCTCAGCAACCCGGAAAAATTATCCGTATGGGCTTTTTTTTTATCAGCTATTGGTCGGCGTCTAGACTGGAATGTGTAGGATAAATAATACGTTTTTAAGTAGTGACTTTATTGAACTGTCCTTTTTTGTTGATTGACTGTAGTTTAGTAAAGGATGGTGTGTGTGTGTGTGTGTGTGTGTGTGTGTGTGTGTGTGTGTGTGTGTGTGTGTGTGTGTGTGTGTGTGTGTGTGTGTGTGTGTGTAGGAGAAGCAGGCAACGCGGCGAGGATGATGCTGATCCTCAACATGGTGCAGGGCAGTTTCATGGCCACCATCGCCGAGGGGCTGACGCTTGCTCAGGCCACTGGCCAATCACAGCAGACCTTCCTGGACATTCTGTGTCAGGGGCAGATGGCCAGCACGTTTGTGGACCAGAAATGCCAAAGTGAGCAATCTTGACTTTCATTCATATCTTTTTATGATGTTACATTTCAGGAACGTCTAGTCCCTGACCTACGATGTGTTCTGATGACTCCATCATAACTTACAAATAGCGCAACTTGAGACGTGGCCTCGCCAAGGAGTCTTAAAGAATACTGATCAAAATGGAGCGACATTTTTTAATCATTTACAGAACAGTACATCATTCAGCAAAACGGAGCGATTTACACTACCGCACTGGATAAACTGTACAGTGTATATGTGTGTAGCAGCGAGGGCGTGGACGAGCACCGGTTTGTGAGTGGGGGGCGGGGCATACGCTGCTACGTTTGCTTGCCACTTAAAATTTTAATCATTTTAGCAATTTTGTCATGTATAGAAGGAAATTCTGAGCGATTTTCCAAATTGCAATTGTCTTTGCGGTTGTGTTTTGCAGTCGCAATTGCAGATCTCGCATGCTTTCTCGCAGCCGCTGCCAGATTTCAAACGGAAAAGCAAAGTCTGTTTTTTCCAACCACGTTGTCCGTGTTTTATGAGTCATAACCGTGTCATATTTTAATAGCAATATTAATGACCATGTCTGCTTTTTCACTTTCTCTGAGTCACGTACGCAGCCTGACAACTCGAACGGAATCGCAAATCATGTCCTCGTGTTCGTTTGCCAACAGTGTCGAAGCGTGTCCTCCAACGCGTTCTCTACAACACGTGCCCTCCAAAGCGTTGCTTTCTGTGCGGTTTAACCCTGAATCATGTTTCCTAAAGTGGTTAAAATGCATTAACTTTAGTCCTGCATTAAAAGAGACACATGTTTGGTACTCGTACTTCGAGTACTGAGGTGTTACTGTATAAATATTACACAGTAAAATGTACTTCTCCAAGTAGTAGTAAGTAAAATAATAACAAATTACACAATCACAACGTATTGTATATTTTACTGTGCAACATTAACATATTAATCATTTGTTATATTTAATCCGAGTGAACGGTTGAAGCGAAAACCTTTCAGGTTTTTTTTTTGCCACTAGGGGGCGATATCATGTTTTTATGGCTTATAAATGAAAAATCATGCAATATACAAACATGCTCATTTTCAGATCACTTTGCCTGTCAATCAAATCCTTTAATGATTATTCACAATTACGTTAAAAACTTACTAAGTTAAACTTTCGTCTCATCATTGCAAAGGCTCGCCGCAGGTTTCGAAAAAAAAGCAGAGGCCACTTTTACTAAAATGGCGATAACTCATGAGCTCAATCTTTGATCAAATTTTTTAAAAAATGCTTTGTGGCGCTATAAGCGCGAAAAAACATAAAAATGGTTATAACTATGCAACCTTTAGTCCAACCAACCTGATAATTGGCATGTGGTGTCTGTCTCTAATGTGACACGTATCTATAAGGTCATTTTATATATCTAAAAAAAATGGCCGTCATCAGCCAAGGAATTTCAAGCACCTGTTACACAAGGTTAAGAATACAACTTTTTGCTTTATTCTTATGAGCTATCAGGCTCGACGCTCTCATCGGTACTCGGTTTGAAGGTTTCATCGTAGGAGAATCGCACGGCAGGAACGAATCTGAAACTGCCAGAATTCCATCAGAGAAAAATGATCCCGACACCCATTAATCCCTAGATTTTAGCCCGTGATTATAGAAATCTTTTAGGATTATTAAAATTCATCTACAAAATTGTGGCCAAAATCGCGCAGTGTCCACGTGGCTTTACTGATATTTTTTATACACGTAGACCACTAGAGGGCGGCGTGTGACAAAAAATAAATGACAGTCTGCCCACCAGAAAAACATGTTCGCTTCGTCACAAATTCGTTCCGAGACTAGCGACTGGAGTCGTAATAAACCCTCAGCGTCACGCAGCCGCAAATCACATCTCACACGTTTTTTTTATTTATTTTTTTTTTATGTTAATTACAGTAGCGTTTCCAGTGATTTCCGGTTTCACTAAACGCAGATTTATATTTCTGTGCAGTCTTTTTATTTTTTGTGTATATAACAGATTTTCATCCAATTTTAAATTTAGTTTCTAGAAAAAAAGCTGATTGTTTTTACTGTTTTGTTTTCCCCCAGATATTTTGCAGGGTAACTTCAAACCAGATTATTACCTAAAACACATTCAGAAAGATTTAAGACTCGCGATTTCCATGGGGGACTCTGTTAATCACCCCACACCCATGGCAGCCGCCGCGAACGAGGTAAGTGTCTGTCTGTCTCTCTCTCGCTCTCGCTCTCTCTCTCTCTCTCTCTCTCTCTCTGTCTCTGTCTGTCTGTCTGTCTGTCTGTCTGTCTGTCTGTGGTCTAATGTTCAGTTCCTCACTCACCCTGAAGTGACACCCTGTAATAATCCACACTATACGGCCAAAAGTTTGTGGACAAACAGTGGCTCGTTAGATTGCTGTCCCAATACTTTTGGTTATAGTGTATTTGTTTCATTTGTTGTTGAAAAGAGTGTTTGTTTGTTTTTTTTGAAGTTTTCACCATCGCAGCATGAATGAAACTGACGTCCCCGTTCCCTTTTTTCTTTCCCTCCCGCAGGTGTATAAGAGAGCGAAGGCGCTGGACCAGTCGGACAACGACATGTCTGCAGTCTACAGAGCTTATATTCACTAATCCCTGGAGATGTGCTCGAAGTTCTGGACCATAATCATCCTCCTTTTCTTCTGATTTCTTTATTCCTTCACTCCGTGTGTGTGGGTGTGGGTGTGTTCTCCATCATCACCTCCTTATCAAAGTGATGCACTGTTCCAGTCGTGCGATTTTATGATTGACCTTGGAGGGTGTGTGTGTGTGTGTGTGTGTGTGTGTAGTTGGTTTTATTTCAGGACGCACCAAATTCTTTTCGCAGCAGTACGAACACCAGGGGGCGCAGTTTTCACTTTAAAGAAGCGTAAAAGCTTTTAAAACTCGTTCGAAAAGGGATTCAATAGAAACCTATAGAATTTCCTTGATTTCTTTTTTTTTTTACTTTTGAAGTCGGACGTTTGCTTCCGCCGAATCCGCGTAGATTTAATAACCCGTTCCAGTGCCATAGTGTCTCTCTCTCTTTCTTTCTTTCTTTCTTTCTTTTTTTTTTTATTTATTTTTTATTTAACATCAAAATACTCATGTTCGAACCCGAAGCTGAAACTCGTAACTTCCTGCTTCACACTGACCAACGCGACGGAAGCGAAACGTCCGACTCGCATCGATACGCCACGCCGGCACTTCTTTATCCTCGTCTACGTGATTAGTCTACATCAGGGGTGTCCAAGCTTTTCCACAGAGCACCGGTGTGGGTGCAGGTTTTCATTCCCATCAAACATCTTTTCACACCTGATGGTCACTGAAAATGAAAACCTGCTCCTGCTCTGTGGAAAAGCCTGTACATACACACACACACTTTCTTCAGTGATACCTAAAGAACCCTGAGGCGTCCTGGGTTTGTTTCCTACAGTGCAAGTTTTAACACGTGACCCTCGATGCTGAAAATTGGGTGGCCATTTTGTTTTGGTGTCACGTCTGCAGGACCAATAAAGATTTCACGTCTCGAGGTCAGAAGTTACGCACCTAAACAGATCTTTCAGCAGATGCCCTCAAATCCAGAGCGACTTCTATTCGAGGGGTTAGGGGCCTCGCTCAAGGGCCCAGCGGTGGCAGCTTTGGTGGTGCCGGGATTTGAACTCCTTTCCGATCTAAAGATTTGATCGCGTGTGTAGTGTGAAATCTGGTCCCTGCGTCCTTCATCCCCCCCTCACACCATTACCACCCCCCATATTGGTTATCCCTCTTTCTTTTTCTCTCCGTGTCCTCATCCAGAACGAGAACGGCGCAGGCTAACAGGAGCATGAAGACGACGCCACTGCATTGCCTTAAAATCCCGACCCTCGCCCGCATAGATGTATTTATTTATTTTAAAAAAGGAAAAGAAAAATCTCTTGAATCTCCAGACCATTAATTTATTTTATTTTTTTTCCCGCCCCGAAAGTGAATTCAGAGGTCGGATCGCTTCTCTTTTTCCGACTCCAGCCTTCGAATCATAAATGTGATTTTTTTTTTTTTTTTTTTTTTTTTATAATACTGAGGCTTATTAATCTCGTGTGTAAATTCGGGACGCTTAATTTCACGGCTCATCGATTTTTTTTACGTTTTCGCAGATGTTTAAGCTTCACTGTGGAGAGAAATGAAGAAAACCTGGTTTGTGTTTTATGTGTTTGGGGAGGAAAGTAAAGTTTTATTTCAGGGGTTTTATGTTGTTTTTGGTTCTGAGACACTGGTAATGAGTTGAATTTGGATGGAGTTTTTTTTTTTTTTGTGGGATGTTTTTGTAATCTTTTAATTTGTTTATGTTTTAAAAGTTCAAGCAGCAGCACCTCAATGATGGAGGTGGAGATATTGTTAAAAATAAATAAAAAAAAGACCGGCATTCTGATTAAAGGGTGTAAAGGAGAGAGAGTCAGGAGATTCCCTGCTTCAGGTTCCTCTGGTTCTTATACCACTGAACCCCTTAATCCTGCATCCTCACTCCCTTCACTTCGACTTGATTGGTTTCCTTTGTGTTGTTTAGTGCCGGTTTTCTTCCCATGTTTCTAATCGATCACGATGTAAAGATTTAAAAGATTTTTTTTGGGGAATTGGGAAAAGAATATTTATAATTTCTTGTAAATGTGAAAAAGTCACGTTTTATTGTGCAGTCCACTGAATCCTTCTCCCAATAAAACCAACCATCCAGTTTAAGTTTGGTCCTGGTGCATGGAACCAAAATGATGCATAAAATTATTTTTGTTAGATAAAAAAAAAAAAAAAAAAAAAGCACGAAACGTACAAGTACTTATTAATTTATTTACACAATTTAAAATACACAAATACAGTGGCAATACAAATGAGGAGGAAAAACAAAAAAAAAAAAAAAAAACCTTCCTGAGCAGGAAGATTCCCATCATTCCATCAGATACAGCACAGTGTGGTGATGAAATCAGTCTAAAAAAAAAGAAGACATTTTTATCCCAGAATCGCTTGATCCCAAAGTGTGCCCTCGCTCTGGAGCAGCTTCGGTAAATATTAGTGAAGAGAAAAAGAAAAGTCGTCCATCATCCCTCTAAACACTACATTCTGCCCCACACACTACACACACACACCGACACAGACAAACACACAAAAATGTTACTGGGGGGGAAAAATAAAAAGGTACCTTGCGATTAACTATTTACATAACAGAATCTCACTAAGCCCCGCCCCCTTTCCCTCAACTACGCTTTCTGTAATTCCTACGAGCTCCACCCAAAAATTTCAGACAAAAAAAAAAAGATTTCACAAAGATTTTTTTTAATTCTGCTTTAAGGGCTGAGATGATTTCAACCTCTCTCAAAGATCATCATTCTATTTTAATCTCCAATCCCTGGACCATAAATCTTCAAACCATCTCAAGAAACACCCCACACACACACACACGAAATCAACATGCTCTAGTCCTCTAACACAAACGTGGACACCCACGTGAAATCCCAAACCCCACACACGTCCATGTGATAAGAGACGAGAATGAGAAAAAGAGATATTTTGTGATTGCAGCAACATGAAGTTCACAGCTTCTGGGAATGCAAAAGGGTGGGGTGGGGTGGGGCGGGGTGATAATTAACAAAGGCGGCGAAGAATCCTGGTGCGATCGCGATTTGATCGCCGCCAAAAAAAAAAAAAAAACTGACCAAAACGCTGGTTATTCCAAACGACAGAACAGAACTAAAATCTAAAAAAAACAAAAAGAGTAGAAGTTAAGAACAATTCACTGATTAGAGAAAGAAAGAAAAAAAAAAGGGTCTATTCCACGTTCTCACTCAGTCATGATTTATCATTAAGAAAATTTCTCCCAAACTTGAACTCCCATGAACACCGGCAGCTGGTGAAATCTGAGTTTAATCGTTAATAAACAATAATAAAAGGATTTAAAAAAAAATGTAAAATCAATCAACAGTTCAGACAAACAAGATCAATGGCTATCGTTAAGTACAGCTCCGTCTGAAGCTGGAGTTTTTTAGTTTTTTTCTTGTGATGGCTCCGCCCACCAGGCATGACTGACAGCCAGAGAAACGTCATTAAACCGCCCCTCTGTAGATCAGTGAAGAAGCACGTGGAGACGACGTGCCTCGGCTGTTCGATTGGATTTCCAGTGTGGCTGCGTGAGAATGAGAGAGAGACCGTGTGTGTGTGTGTGTGTGGCGGAAAAGAAAAGTCGAGTCTGTGTGTGGCTTTAATTTGCTCGGAGTGACTGCAGCTGCGCAGACGCTCACCGAGGAACAGCAGACTGCAAGCCGCTCGGAGTGACACGGGACAGAGCCTGATGGAACACAAACACACACACGGTCAGCGTTTTCAAACAACAACAACAACACTTCTTTCTTAAAGATTTTACGTCATTTTTTTTTGTAAATTCATGAGATGCAGAAAGCTGGATAAGGGGAGAGAGAGAGAGAGAGAGAGAGAGAGAGAGAGAGAGAGAGAGCGAGAGAGAGAACATTCTAAAACTACAGAGATGGGGGGGGTGAAGAGAGGGAAGAAAGAGAGACACTAGAATACATTTTTTTTTAAAAGGGAGGAGAAGGAGTGTGAAGGAGGAGAAACCTAAAGAGGACCAGCCTCCACATTTCTACTGAAGGTCCTGTAAAAACCACTAATCATAAAACAGAACGTATAAAATATTCCAGTCTTTACAAGTGTAAAGGGTAAAAAGCGTAAAAAGCCTGACGCCAGCAGCAGCACAGAGAAAACAGCGTGCACACACACACACACACACACACACACACACCCAAAAGTATTGGGACACCCGACTCCTCCAGCAGTATGTGGTTCTTCATCAAACTGTTAACCACAACATTGGAGGCACACAAGTATACATGACATCTCTGGATGTTCTAGCATTTAATACTGTCCTTCACTTGAACTTTAAGGTCTGAACCTGTTCGAGCATCACGATGCCCCATGTGCACAAAGACACGTGGGCTGGAGTGGAAGATCTCCTGATATAGCGCTATAAACCCCATTGAACATCTTTCGGATGATTTTTTTTCAAGCTGAACGCACCCCACTTAGATCAGGACCTGAATCTTCACCAGCACACTCCAAAATCTAGTGGAGCATCTTTTTAGAAGAGTGGAGCATTATAACAGGGAGTGGAGACTGAATGTGGAATGGGATGTTCAAAAAGAAGCACACAGCAATCTTAGTCAGGTGTCCACAAACTTTCAGCTAAAGTGTGTATATGTAGATAAACACACACACACACACCGCATGCCACAGAGAGACCAGGAGCCTCGTTTATGCGACAATAGAAAACATTGATTACTTTCAAAATCATCCGAGGTACAAGTAAATATTCAGAAATACGAATTCATGCTTCCGTGCACGAGTTGGAAAACCACGAACAGAAGGGTGGCATTCTTTCCTCCTTTCCACTTCCCTTTCTTTCAGTCATTGCCTCGATTTTTCTTTCCTTGCATTTTACACGTCGCTCTTTCTAGTCTCTCCTTCACTCTCCCCTGTCCCCATTGTCTTTCCACTTTCTACATTTCTGTGTCTCCCCTCTTTCCCATTTATCCTCATCGGCACCGAGAGTTGATAGCCGAAAGTAAAAATCCATACCGATAGTTTTTCCGGTCGGCTGTTAATACAAGAGCGGCCTCTAGAGGCGAATCACCAATACCACACGCAGTTTGGTTTTACCTGCGAGAGCACTATATTAAATAAATTATTAATAATAAAAATTATTATATTTATTATCGAATATACTCATTTCATTTGCCACATTTTCATGATTCAGCACTTTTTTTTGGGGGAAGCCCAGTAGTCACTGGCCCTTAAACGTTTGGTATAAAAATCTAAACCCATGTTAAATTGTTAATATTCAGAAACGTTAATCATGAAGAATAAAAAGACTCTAATTAAATTTAATACTTTTTAGTACAAAATGTAACAAGTGTATATTTATTATTATTTAAATTATAATTATATGAATTAGAATTGAAACGATTCCTCGAGTAAATCGAATACAAAAAAAAGGTCCACGGAGCACTGTTTCCCCACGGACCATTATTACTAACGCACCACCCGGCGGAAAAGTGGGAAAACAGCGAGGTGTGAGGAGAAGATTCAGGCCAAAGTTGGGTCTCGTTTCAAACACCACCACCACCACCATACAAAGTCATTAGAAATTGATTTTGTATTTTGATGTAATAGGCCAATTAAATATAGTTTTCACAGATATTCTTTTATGCAAATTTTAGAATTTTTCTTCTAAAAAAAAAAGGAAAACAAATTACTTGTTCATTTTAAGAGACCCGTCTAATTTTTCTCTCTGCAGCCCTAGTATGAACATAATACAGATTTATACATATTCTTTGTTGTTCTTTGTACCTAAATTCACTTTAGTCCTATAAGCTGATTTCCATGTGAGAACCATCATAAGACTTCTGCTGCAGCCCAATCGCTTTATAAACAAGGCTCCGGGTTTGGTTTCGCTCAGGTTGTGAAGGTGGGATGGTTTCTAATGGTTGCACCCGTGTGAGCAAGAGCGCTGGAGAAACGCACACAAGCAGGGGATTAAAAGGAAAGTGTCTTCACTTGAGCAGCAGTTAAAGCAGAAGTTGTGTAAGAAAAGCACACATTAATCCCAGTTCTTCTCTACAACACCGTACTTTTTTACTAAAAAGCAGACTATGTGAATATGTAAAGAAAGCTGCTGATGGAGCTCATGCCACAGCAGACTGCAATAAATCTACACTATATGGACAAAAGATTTTGGACACCTGATCACAAAACTGGTCCTCCTTTTTTGCGCACGCGGTTCCACATCATGTCTCTGTTTACCGTCATAATGAACAAGATCTTCCACTCCAAACCCGTGTAAAGCAGATCTTCATAGTTCAGGTTTGGGTCTCCGAGTTCAAGTGAAGGGAAAATTTCATTCTGGCGCATCCAATAACATCCTACAATTGTGTGCCTCCATCTTTGTAGTTTGGGGGAGGAGCCACATAAAAGTCAGGCGTCCCAATAGTTTTGTCCTCATAGTGTATTAATATGACTAGAAGGACTCCAGTAGAACGGCTGGGAATTTTCATGTTGGGCCTCAATACTACATTGATCAATTTTACGCAGGATTGACGTTAATAAAACTATTTTTTTTTCACAAACTAATATAAAAGAGGCGAAATTAAAACCTGCAACGCAACACGCATTGTTCACGACGTCCTCACTTTACTCATATTTTAGAAAAATTATAAATCCATCAAAAAATCTTTTTTAATCACTAAACATTTTTTCACTGATGCGTCAAGTCTCAAAACAAACAGAATCCGCCATGATGCGCACATCCGGCAATTAAAACCGTCCGTGTGGAAACATAGCAAACATTTCCAAGAGTATTTTGTCTTCATGCTCTATGTTGAGTAAGTTTCCATAAAGCATCCATATTTGTGCCCATGTTGATTAGAGTAGTAAAAACTTCAAAAGTATTAATCTAAAGGTACATTCAAAACAGAAAAATATTTTAAGCGATCAACAGCCCTTATTATTTGATCATTAAAAAAATCGCAACTTAACTGGAACAATAATAATTCATTAATTTCCTTAATAAGGTACAGGCATCATCATCATTATCATCATCCCCAGTCTGAGCTTCATCTCAGAATTTGAGCTAGAGGGAAGCTCAACTCCACTGCACCCCGAGCGCCTGTGGAGCGGACACATGGACGACATTTGCTGTTCGCTGTTAGTTTGCGTCGACATCTCCAATAAAAAAAAAGCCTCTGTGAGTGAAGAGCACCCCAGGGCGGAGAAGATATCTGACGTGTTTTTTTTTTTACTTCACTCTGGTCCTACATTGTGGGAGGAAGTGATATGATGCTGAATCATACACCGTTAAACACGAGACGTAAACTATCCATTTTACGTTGTATACAAGTGGCTCTGATTCCGTTTTAATAAAATGAATAAATAAACGAGCCAATTATTGGTTTTTACTCAATTTTCATTAACAAAATATATCTGGTTGTCTTAAAATTTTATTATTTTATTTTATAATTTTATTATTCACTAAGCCTTGTTTGGTCTCATCCCGTCCTCTTCTCCACCCTCTGGTTGCTTGCAAATAAAAGAAAAATACCAAATGAACAAGAAAGTGCCGGGATTATACAGCGTGAGAGAGCGGGGCAAAAAAAAAAAAAAAAAGGGGGTTTAATCGAGCGCAGGAAAACGCAGCCACACAAAATGGCAGCCGAGCGTCACTCACCCGCTGCTGCCTCCCTACTTGCCGTGGAGATCAAAAGGAATGCTATTCTGAAGTGGGCAGGGTTGAAGGAGGAGGAAGATAGAGGATGTAAAGAAAACAATGGCAAGCACATTACAACACAGTGCTTTCCCCCAAAAAAATTTTGGGGGGGCCAAGATTATAATTTTTATTTTATTTTTTTTATATTCAATAAACTAAGAGATTTGCGTAATAGTGGCCTGTCTGGTTTATAAAGTAAAGCGAGTAACATGTCTCTACACGTATCCTGAAAACAAAATGATTATTTAGTTACGTGTCAAATACAAAAAAAAGTTTTTTTTCTTGTTACTGTCTAAAACCTTTTTTTAATCTCGCATGAATTCAGTTAAAGCTCTTGTGCTGCGACATCACACAACAGGACGAGGATAAATACACAACATAAGGTTTTATAGTGTTGTTCAGCTGCATACAGAGGGTAACGGAAAACAGACAGGGAGCCACGGAAGAGCAGGAAGTAACACTGTGGCCACATTGACAGCCAGCTTACACACCACTGACGACAATAAAAGCTTAGGAAATGAGGCGAGGGGCTGAGCGGGACACCGTACCTGAGACGTGGACATTCGTGAGGTGTCCTGTCGGCCGGTCAGGTCAGAGGAGGAGATGTTGACCGGAGCGCCGCGGTGTAATCGCATGCTGACCTTCCGCTCACGTTCCATTCCTGAAAGTGTAAGAGTGAAGCAATGATTATAATTACAATATTTACACCACAAGTCACATTCAAACTACGGCATGAACCTGTGGCTTCCTACACATTTTTCATTTCAAAATTCCATACTTCCCCCAGACTCCAATACAGAGAGACCTCCCCCAGACTCCAATACAGAGAGACCTCCCCCAGACTCCAATACAGGGAGACCTCCCCCAGACTCCAATACAGAGAGACCTCCCCCAGACTCCAATACAGGGAGACCTCCCCCAGACTCCAATACAGGGAGACCTCCCCCAGACTCCAATACAGGGAGACCTCCCCCAGACTCCAATACAGGGAGACCTCCCCCAGACTCCAATACAGGGAGACCTCCCCCAGACTCCAATACAGGGAGACCTCCCCCAGACTCCAATACAGGGAGACCTCCCCCAGACTCCAATACAGGGAGACCTCCCCCAGACTCCAATACAGGGAGACCTCCCCCAGACTCCAATACAGGGAGACTTCCCCCAGACTCCAATACAGGGAGACTTCCCCCAGACTCCAATACAGGGAGACTTCCCCCAGACTCCAATACAGGGAGACTTCCCCCAGACTCCAATACAGGGAGACTTCCCCCAGACTCCAATACAGGGAGACTTCCCCCAGACTCCAATACAGGGAGACTTCCCCCAGACTCCAATACAGGGAGACTTCCCCCAGACTCCAATACAGGGAGACTTCCCCCAGACTCCAATACAGGGAGACTTCCCCCAGACTCAAATACAGGGAGACCTCCCCCAGACTCAAATACGGAGACTTCCCTACAGATTTCCATGAGCATATTTTTAAATTCCAACTATAACCTGAGTAACATTACAACCTCTGATGTTTTTTATGTGTTTAGTCGTACGGTTGGGAAGTGTACAGTCATGGCAGCTGCTGCCTCACAGCACCAATCACAGCTGTGTGGATCCAGTCCATTACCGTTTTTTTTTTGGCAGCGCTGAGAGTCTGCTCCTAACAAAAAAAAGAAAAAAACACCTTTTGGCCACTCTAATATGTTTTTCATTTTGAAAAGGCATATTTTCCTGTCCGTTTCGGCCTTCCAGTGTTTTCAAACAACAAATTTTTCGAAAACGCTGTCCAAAGTAGACCGATTTGAAAATGACGTGGACTGTAAAAACGGCGGCTTTTAAAACGTGAAATGTTTTGACGTGTTTTTTGTTGTCGCCGTGACATTTCAAAGAGCCGGAGAATAAACAAACACCTCGGCGGAAATGTAGCGGGTCGAAGTGGCTTTCTCATGGCAGTACAGGGACGTTAGCGTTTTCAGACATTTCAGTGTGAACGAACAACTTTTGGAAAACGACTGAAAACGAAAGTGTGGGCGTGGAGAGTTTTTACAAATTTTCATAGTATTAGATCTGGTTATATTAAACAAATTTTTTTCTAACCAAGTGAGTAGAAGGTTCAGTATAACACTAATAAAAAAATAAACAAAGAGTTTGAACTTCAAAAACTGTCCTCAGGAGGACCTCAGGCTCTATTTTGTGCACCAGGGTTCAGGATTTTTTTTACAACAAATTTAATCAGTCCTTTTGAATGTGAGGCCAGTTTTCGAATTGAGATACGAAGCTCATCAGTGCATCAAATCTTCACACTTCAGATCTATCCGACAGGAAATACGCAAAAGCACGTGTGAAAGATAATCGACGTTTCTGCGCAAAATCACCTATAAACCAGGCTTTTTAAGTCAAAATGAGTTCACTAGACAAAGAGATGTTTGAGTTTTAAGATTCTATCATTATATACACTAGAGGGACAAAAGTTTGCAGACATCTGACCATAAGATTGTGCTTTCTGGACACCCCATTCCATATTTACTATATAAAGAGTTTGGGGAGGAACCACATCTGGCTGGGAAAATCAGGTGTCCCAATACTTTTATATAGTGTACATATGCTGCTACCTAAAAGTGTTTAAAATGTTACAACAGTCCATTATTATGTGAGTAAAAAACAAAAAATCTCAAGAGTTTGTAGTGGTACAAAACAATCCCGAAACTAGAACCTTGACTTGTCTCCAGTTTACGACCCGTGATGCAACCGGTTGCTACATATCTACTGACGCAGTCTGATTACGAACATCGAACAATTTATGTGGCGATACTTTTTTACACAGCGCTCCCCTGGTTACTTCCCCCATCTAAGAAGGAACATCAGCACATCCCTCAATGCACCACTATGACACATGACTTCCTGTTTAGAGGGAACTACATGCAACTAACTTTACCACTTCCTTTCAGCTGAGAACAAAAAAAAAAAGAAAAAAAAAGAAAAGAAAAAAAGAAATGGGGGTTGAGCACTTTTCAGCTTGTGGGGGAACAAAAAACAAAACACGAAATGTCACAGACAATTCAGAGGAAAACAAAATGTTCCATGTCAAGGAGCGATGAAAACAAAACCTCGAACACCAATTCTAAAGAAATATCACACACACATCAATAAATGAGCAAACTCTTTCCTACAACGAGTTGAGACGTCTAGAGAAACGTTTTAGACATTTATAAAATAAGATGGTTTGGGACGAAGTAGAATTTGAACTGTGTTTAAAATACACAGAAATTCAAAACATGTATACGATAGGCGAATTATTATTGGCTCTATAACTCCTTTAGCAGAACTTGGACTTCGATGTTTTGTACGCAAACTCGAAACATGCATACGAGCGGGCGGTTTATTGTTGGAACTCCTTTAGCGTGAAATAAATCATTTTCCTCACTTAGTCCAAATGTTATATAAACAAAAACAGGTGGGTTTATGTTTCTCCAGGGTTGATAATGAATTAAACAACTCATGGTGCATGTTCATTTGGTCAGCTGAGCTTGTTTACCTGTGTGGGACGTGGGTGTGAGTGGAGCGGGTGGTGCTACGTCCTGTGTTCCTCGGGGTCTGCTGGAGGCCGAGGGCATTCCTCTGGCTGCCGGATTCCTGCCGTGTCTCAAACGCTCCTCGCGATCCCTCCTCTCCCTCTCGGCGTCCTCCGCCGCTCTGTTCGCTCCCTAACACCACACAAAGAACAGAAATTTAGGGGGAAAATCCATTTTTAACAAACGACTTTCAAATGCATTTAAACGATGAGTAAAAAAAAAAAGGATGGTGAAAACTACAGACATATACGGGTTCTACAGTTCGGAGCTTTAATTCCACTTTAACCGTCTCGTCATTCTCTGCTTCTGTTCTAATCATCGACTTTTCCTGGATCTGCATGGGATTTAAAATTTTTTGGAAAAGATATGATCCAATTTTTTTTTATATATATATACACACACAACAACAAAAATGCATGTTTACCAGATTTTATGATCCATTACATTTTCCACTAAAAAGGCTGAAGTGAGAACTATTACTATGCATCACGATACATCGACATTGGACTAAATCGGACCTGCACTGAAGGTGATTTAGAAGGTCAGAAACGTGACAAAAGGCCCCTTGAACTTGGAGAACACATCTGGGTAAAAGATTAATTGCTGTGGTGTAATAGAAATAAAACACTCCTGGGTGTGGGTTTAAAAGGAAAATTACTTCTGGCAACTGTAACAATATTTAATCGAATTATTTAATCTGTAATCTCATCTATAAGATAAATGTATAGTGGTGTTATTTATGAATTAAATTGAGAAACACACACTGGGCCAATAAACCTGATTCTGATTTCACCCCTTTGTTATTTGTAGCCTTTTGTCTTTAAAACATAAACCTCATGTGAACGGAAATATATATTTTTTTTACTCAAATCGATACAGAAATTGCAGCCACGCACAAATTTCAGCATGTTCCAGTCGAAGACGTAATCGTAGGAGAATCCCTGTCTGTGGAAGAGGTTCCTGAAGAGTTGTCGCAGATACGAGTAGTCGGGCTTGTCGTCGAAGCGTAAGGAGCGGCAGAAGTTGAGGTACGTCGCAAACTCGGCTGTGAGGAGAAAGAGGGGTGGGGGAGGGGGAATGAAGCGTGAAAATAAATAATAATAAAACAAATCTTAAGTGTGTAGATTTGAGACACGGGTCCTAGAAAGTGTGACGAGAATCACTACCGCAACCTACATGGGTAACCTTTGCACAGCACTTCGATGGGCGTGGACATCTTTTTCTCGCTGATCCTCTCGTATTTCTGCCTCTTGGTCGCAGCTTTAAGTCCTTGCCATGGCAGAGAGCCGAGGTTGAAGTACATGAGCACGTAGCCGAGCGACTCCAGATCATCTCTTCTGCTCTGCTCTGTGTCAGAAAGGAAAAAAAAGTGAAAAACCTACAGTAGAATTAGATTTGGTGTATGTGTGTGTGTGTGTGTGTGTGTGTGTGTGTGTGTGTGTGTACCTATGCCCAAATGTGTGTTGATGGAGGCGTAGCGTGCAGTGCCAGTCAGGTTCTTGTTCTCTCTGTAAGGTATGTGCTGGTGCGTCCGGGCGTCTCTGTACTTCTTGGCCAGGCCAAAGTCGATGATGTAAACGAGGTTGCCTTTTTTCCCCAGGCCCATGAGGAAGTTGTCAGGCTTCACGTCTCTGTGGATGAAGTTCTTCGAGTGGATGTACTCGATACGGCTGATCTGAGACACACACAAACACACACATTTCATATCATGGGAGACTTTACACGTAGTTTGGCTTACAGTTTTACACAGTAATTATTACTTTTATTTAATTCTATTAAATTTTTTATTTAAAAAAATTTAACGTGTACTTTTAACGAGACAAAAAACTGACGTCAAACTCAGTGTCGGTTGAATAAAAAGGAAAGAAAGAAAAGAGGAAAGCTGCCATTAGTCGTTAAGTGTATGTATGGGGCTGTCAAAATTACCGCACATTCATTTTAGCGACAAATTTTATTCAAATTTCTGTTCAACGATTATTTTTACAAAAAAAATTTATATAAGAGGTGAAATTAAAACCTTCAACGCAACACGCATTTATTCACGATGTCCTTTCTTTACTCGAATTTAAAAAAGTCGGAAGCCAAGTCTGAAATTAAGCACCAATATGCGGCATGATGCGCACATCCGGCAAATAAAACCGTCCGTGTGGAAACATGGAAAAAGTTCTATTTGGTGTCCTGATAACTTACAACTTGTCTTTATGCTCTATATTGAGTTTGGTTTCACAAAAAACACACACATTGTGAGCTTTCAATATGAACATTGCCAAAGGTTCCATGTTCAGACCCTTCTGACCAATCAGAATTGAGAATACACTTGCGGTGGGATATACGTCAAAAATCCTTGTTACTACATGGATTCAAAACGTAACACCTAAGAGGTGTCCAAAAGGTTTTAAGATGAGTTTTGTAACACGCCAAACAAATGGCCGTACAAGGCTTCACGCACAGGCACAGGGAGCACCGACCTTCATAAGTCAGTGTGCCAAAAGACATCATCCTGTGTGCATTGGGAGCTGTGCAACCGGTGCTGTTCTGACCACAACGCGCTCCACTCGCACGTTAGTTTCTCGATGGAAACAACGTGATCTCGCCTCCGCAGCCACTCTACTCGCCAGATTTGGCTCCTGCGAACTTCACCCTGTTCCCAAAGATGACCATCAAGGGCAAAGGCCATTTTGACACCATTGCGGAGATCTTCCAGGACACCTTCCAGAAGAACGCTGGGAGCGCAGTATTGCTGCGCCAGGGGGACTAATTTGAACTTTTGAGATAGTCTCGAAACGTTTTGAGATCACACCATTATGCTAACGGCGCACCTTTAAAGCGAATCGGAAGTGACTGACAATCCTGCGATGCAAATTGCAACCCAAACGAAACAATGATTGAATCAGCCACAGAATAAAAAAATAAAAGATTTTGCCCCTCAGGCATTTCCAGCTCCATCAGTCACCTGATAAGAGACGATCCACAGAGTCAATGCAAATAAACAAAGAAAGGAAGAAAAAAAACAAAACAATTAAAATCTGTGCAATATGAAAACTAGTTCCTCCAGCAGTCACCTCACTAATAAGCAGCGTGTGTGTGTGTGTGTGTGTGTGTGTGTGTGCGTGTGCGTGTGTGAAAGAAAGGATTTACCATCTGGTCAGCCAGCAGTAAAACAGTCTTGAGGCTGAATTTGCGGGAGCAGAAGTTGAACAGATCCTCCAGACTGGGGCCGAGGAGCTCCATCACCATCACGTTGTAATCTCCTTCGGCTCCGCACCATTTAATCGTCGGGATTCCCACTGCAAAAAAAAAAAAAAGACAAAATAAATAAATAAATAAATAAATAAATCTCCACAGCAAATGTAAGACGATTCGGCTTCCGTCATTTCTGCCTGCCGTTTTTTTTTTTTTTTTTCGACTCTTTGAAACATCACAGCAACGACTAACGTCATCTTTTTAAAAATCCTGCGAGAACCGTATTATTGTGGACATGACCTTAATCAGAATTGAACTGAAGGTGATCTCTTAGCACGGCGGATGAAATGATTTAGAGCGAGGTAGGAGGGGTGGCCGTTCGGTTAGAGGTCAGAATTGAGTGATTGAAAGGAGGAGGTCTGCGTCGTATAAACGGTAAAAGTGAAGATCGAAGAACACAAATCGGTATGATGAACCTACAAAAAAAAACCACCACATTTCTTGCTTGATCGCCTTTTAGAGAGGGGGGGAAAAAAGAAAAAAAAAAGAAAGAAGGGAAAGAAAAAAAAACAATTTTACTTGACAATCATAACTTTAAACTTGATGTAGATGTTCATCTGATGAGTATTTCATTTCTTTTAGTGGGTCAATGATATGAATATGATTTTTTTTTTTTATAAAAGGTTTAAAAATTTCGCAAATTATTGGGTATTTTATAAACTTTACACTTAAAAAAAAAAAAACACACATTGCTTGACTATGTAAAGAGCTGCGGCCATAAATAATTTCTAACTCGGCTCTTTTTTAGAGACGACCGCATGGGTGATATTAAGGGAGGAGAGCAAACAGACGGAAGAGCAATCAGTGCTCAAGAGGGCTGCAGCTGACTGGTGTGTGTGTGTGTGTGTGTGTGTGTGTGTGTGTGTGAGAGAGAGAGAGATCCAAATCTGATCTTCGCCTTGTACAGTGCGAAGCTTTTGACGCTCAGCTATTTTTCCTTCGTGCATCTTCCAGGTCAGCCCTTACTGAGCGTGCTCAGAAGGATAAATATAACTCATCCAGGTCTGCTTCAGACTTCCTGTTCTCCAGGAACCACACGCTGATGAATGAAGTCAGGAAATTGGCATCTCAGGGGAAAGAACCCACGCAGAGCGTCCGTGAACTCGTCTCGGAAGACGGATTTATCACTGAGGCACGAGAATGATGTGAATATCTGAATTACTCCATGGTTTGGGTGAATTCTTAAATCGGACTGCTTCTATAAATAAAGTGCACTTTAATAAAGCACACTGGGCTCCGGTTTATTCGGGGTTTTTTATTTCTATAGCAACGGTTTGTACACAGTGACGTGTTCAGCAGACGATCCACATAATCCAAGACCAACAAGAAGTGGAAATTTTTTTATAGAACGTATAATCATTCAAGTGGTTTGTGAGAATCACTAACAGGAAAATGGCCACTAAGTGTGGAGCGAGATGTTTCGAATAGGAGCACATACCGATCTTATGTTCAGGTGTCCACAGACATTTGCTCTCTAAAGCAGCTTGTCAGCTTGTCCATCTTTAAAGCTCATTAAAGATCACAAACGTGTGAAGTTTCTATAAATTTCTGACATGCTGCTAATAACTCGCCATATATTTATGAGCATGACTTCAACCAACTGAACCAAAACAAGAAACTATAATGTTCATGCCAGCAATTAACAGTTTTCAAATTAAGAAGAAACATTTTAACTATATATATAACCGACGCAGTACACAGTGAAATGAGACGTTTCTCCAGAACTCTGGTACATAAACAACACAGAGCTACACAACACAGTGCTACATAGAGCGACATCCAAACACCACAACACAGAACTACAAAGAGCTACATCCGCAGAACACAGAGCTACATAAAGCCACAACACAGTGAACTACATAGAGCTACATCCACACAACACCACAGCTACATAGAGCTACATTCACATAACACAGCACAGAGCTACATTCACACAACACAGAGCTACATAGAGCTACAGCCGCACAACACAGCTACATAGAGCTACATCCACACAACACAGCACAGTGCAACATAGAGCTACATCCACGCAACACATTGCTTCATCCACACACCGCTACATCCACACAACACAGCGCAGCGCTACATCGAGCTACATCCACACAACACAGCGCAGTGCAACATAGAGCTACATCCACACAACACAGCGCAGTGCAACATAGAGCTACATCCACACAACACAGCGCAGTGCAACATAGAGCTACATCCACACAACACAGCGCAGTGGAACATAGAGCTACATCCACACAACACAGCACAGTGCAACATCGAGCTACATCCACACAACACAGCGCAGCGCTACATCGAGCTACATCCACACAACACAGCGCAGCGCTACATCGAGCTACATCCACACAACACAGCGCAGCGCTACATCGAGCTACATCCACACAACACAACACAGCTACATAGAGCTACATCCACACAACACAGCACAGTGCAACATAGAGCTACATCCACACAACACAGCACAGTGCAACATAGAGCTACATCCACACACCGCTACATCCACACAACACAGCGCAGCGCTACATCGAGCTACATCCACACAACACAGCGCAGTGCAACATAGAGCTACATCCACACAACACAGCACAGAGCTACATTCGCACAACACAGAGCTACATAGAGCTACAGCCGCACAACACAGCTACATAGAGCTACATCCACACAACACAACACAGCTACATAGAGCTACATCCACACAACACAGCACAGTGCAACATAGAGCTACATCCACGCAACACATTGCTTCATCCACACACCGCTACATCCACACAACACAGCGCAGCGCTACATCGAGCTACATCCACACAACACAGCGCAGTGCAACATAGAGCTACATCCACACAACACAGCACAGAGCTACATTCGCACAACACAGAGCTACAGCCGCACAACACAGCTACATAGAGCTACATCCACACAACACAGCACAGTGCAACATAGAGCTACATCCACGCAACACATTGCTTCATCCACACACCGCTACATCCACACAACACAGCGCAGCGCTACATCGAGCTACATCCACACAACACAGCGCAGTGCAACATAGAGCTACATCCACACAACACAGCGCAACATAGAGCTACATCCACACAACACAGCACAGTGCAACATCGAGCTACATCCACACAACACAGCGCAGCGCTACATCGAGCTACATCCACACAACACAGCGCAGTGCAACATCGAGCTACATCCACACAACACAGCGCAGCGCTACATAGAGCTACATCCACGCGACACATTGCTTCATCCACACACCGCTACATCCACACAACGCAGCGCAGCGCTACATCGAGCTACATCCACACAACGCAGCGCAGCGCTACATCGAGCTACATCCACACAACGCAGCGCAGCGCTACATCGAGCTACATCCACACAACGCAGCGCAGCGCTACATCGAGCTACATCCACACAACGCAGCGCAGCGCTACATCGAGCTACATCCACACAACGCAGCGCAGCGCTACATCGAGCTACATCCACACAACGCAGCGCAGCGCTACATCGAGCTACATCCACACAACGCAGCGCAGCGCTACATCGAGCTACATCCACACAACGCAGCGCTACATCGAGCTACATCCACACAACGCAGCGCTACATCGAGCTACATCCACACAACGCAGCGCTACATCGAGCTACATCCACACAACGCAGCGCTACATCGAGCTACATCCACACAACGCAGCGCTACATCAAGCTACATCCACACAACACAGCTACATACACTGTGTGCACAATTATTAGGCAAGTGATTATTTTGACCATATCATTATTTTATCCATAATTTCCAAGTCCAAGCTGTATAAAATTTAATGCTTATTGGATTTGATGCATATCAGGTGATGTGTATTTGTGTCACGAGGGAGGGTGTGGCCTAAGGAGATCAACACAATATATCAAAATTATTAGGCAGATTCTTCTCCTCTGGAAAAATAGGCCAAAAAAAGAGATTTAACTGACTCCTAAAAGTAAAAAATTGTAAAAAGTCTTTCACAGGGATGCAGCACTCTTGAATCTTGAATATCTAAGATTTGGGGGCGTGATCACAGAACCATCAAAGCTTTTGTAGCAAAAAGTCAACAGGGTCGAGAAGAAAAGACGCAAATTAACCGCCAAAGATTTGAGAAGAATCAAACATGAAGCTACCCATTATTTTCCAGTGCTCCCATATTCCACAACTGCAACCTACCAGGAGGGTCAAGAAGTACGAGGTGTTCAGTTCTCAGAGACAGCAGCGTGTGGTGTAAATGTCCATGATCGAGGGCAGAGAGACTCTGATGATCTTCTCGGCCGTCCTCACTATCTTCTGTAGGGTCTTGCGATCCGAGACGGTGCAGTTCCCAAACCAGGCAGTGATGCAGCTGCTCAGGATGCTGTTGATGGTCCCTCTGTAGAACATGGTCAGGATGGGGGGAGGAAAATGTGCTTTCCTCAGCCTTCTCAGGAAGGTGAGGTGCTGCTAAACTTTCTTTGTGATGGAGCTGGTGTTGAGTGACCAGGTGAAGTTTTCCACCAGATGTACACGAAGGAATTTGGTGCTCTTAATCTCCGCGGAGGATCCGTCGATGATCAGTGAAAAATGGCCGCTCTGGCCACGTCTCAGTGCGAACAAAGACGCAGCAGTCTCTAAACTTTCGCTGCGTGGTCCACTGGAGTCAGACGTAGTCTAATTTATTGTCCCGGGAGCAGATGTTTGAAAGTAGAATGAACAGGAGAGCTGGTCGGCTAGGGTTAGCCTTTATCCTAGCACGAACACACGCCTTCTTGCCGCGCTTCCGACGTCGTCTCTCCCGGGCCACCGGCATCAGGGTTAGGGCATACACTAACACAGACGTCTCTGACGTCCACTCTCCCGGGCCACCGGCATCAGGGTTAGGGTTTACATGTACTTGTAAAAGTCGGGCTAAAGACGCTAAAAGCACCATTTCAGATCTGGAGGGGCCGCTGCGTGCTACTGCCGAGCCGCTATCTTGGATCATCAACTTACAACTACAAGTACAAGTAAGGTTGTGAATGAGTTGAGGTAGAACCTCAGTGTGTGTGTGTGTGTGTGTTTTGGGGGGGAACCCACCTTCCTTCCTCTCACACACACACACACACACACACACACACACACACACACACACACACACACACACACACACCCACCCACCCACCATCTGGACTCACCATTCATGTGATCCGTGTGGGGGAGGGACGAGAAAAGAGGGGGCAAATTACGAAGGAAAAAGGAAGACAACCGGGCAGGCTTAAGAAATCGCAAGTTGAAAAAGAGCGATATATTTCACGAGGGAATGAATCACGCAATCTTCGGGTGTGTAAGATGGAGGGGGAAATGGTGGCCTCTGGTCATGTCATCATGTGCATGACTACATCACTACGGTGAAGCAACTGGTTGGAACGAGAGAAAAAAAATATATATGGCTGTGTAGGAACGTAGGCATGTGTTACTCTCGGCATGTTGTGGTAACCTTTACAGGTCGGTCTGAGAGAAAAATGCTACATGGATTGATGAAAATGAGAGAGAGAGAGAGAGAGAGAGAGAGAGAGAGATATTTGTAAATAAAGGGAAAGAGAGAAAGGGTAAAAGGGAACGGGGAGAGAAAAAGAGCTTGAGGAAGTATAAGAAAAAGAAGAGAGAGATGGAGAGAATTGTCCGGAAAAAAGTCAAAGATTAAGTAAAACAGGAGAAGAGAGGACGGAAAAAAAATAAAGGAAAGGATGGCTGAAGAGAAGGGGGTGACAAAAGATTGAAACATGAGAAAGGGGGAAAAAAAGAGAGCAGAAAGTAGAAAAGAAAGACAGGTCTACGTCTACATACAACCAAAAAATAGTTTTTCAATTTTCCAGGAGGCAGATTTACCCCCCCTAAAAAAGTGGGCGGAGCTTCATGAAGCACTAAAGTCCGGGTTCCTACATATTTTTCACTCAAATATTTAGACTTCCGTAAAGATATTTAAGGCCATATTTAAAATGTGAAATATCGATTTCACGTATATTCACGATTCCACACGGAAAACGCATTTTAATTTGTAGGCGCATAGGAACCCTATAAAGTGAAGACGACTGGTTTTGTTGTGCACCGGCGTTTCCCTCTAAAGCATGCTGGGAAATCAGAAACCTACCTCCTCCTTGCATCATCTTGTAGATCTTGCTCTCGATGTGCAGCTGAGGATGTTTCGTCTTCACGCATTCTAGCTTGATGGCGACTTCTTCTCCGACCGAGATGTCCGTCCCTGAAAAGCAGAAAAAAAAAAAATGCTAAATCAACACAGATTATGCCGTAGCAGGAAAATAACCGATGACGGACAGAAGTTACCGTGACCACACTGATATCAATAAAGGCACTGAATTTGTAAGTAGCTGAACAACTATACGAGCTCTTCAACCAACCAACATTTCGAAATGGTGATCTGATCTTAAATCACGAAACCTGAAGACCTTCAACGTGAGGCAATGCGTCAAACTGTTCAAGAATCGAGAGCATTTCAAACCAAATCCGACACTTCCACACGTATATAAACCAAAGTTTGCGGACACCTGTCCATAAGATTGGTATGTGCTTCTTTTTGAACATCCCATTCCACACTTAGTCTCGATGTGCTGTTATAATAACCTCCACTCTTCTAGGAAGATGGTCCAGTGGATTAAGATGTTAAACATTTCATCCTACAGCATCCAAAGACGTTTTCTACAACTGTGTCTCCGACATTGTGCTAACAGTTTGTGGGGGAAAACCCTCATATGGTTAGAAGAAAAAAAATGAAAAAGTCAGATGTCCCAATACTTTTGGCCTAAATAAGCAAACAAATTTCTAGGTTGAAAAAGACGTCACAATAACTGCATTCTGAAATATCTATAATTTCATGCTGAACTTACTGTGAAACAGTGCTGAGTAAAGCAGCGTGTTAAATCTGCACGTAATCTTTATAACTTTCTTTTCGGCTTCTCCCGTTAGGGGTCGCCACAGCGGATCCTCCGCACGTTTGATTTGGCACATGTTTTACGCTGGATTCCCTTCCTAACGCAACCCTCCCCAATTTATCCGGGCTTGGGACCGGCACTAAGAGTGGCTGGGGATGGTTCCCTGACCGGGAATCGAACCCGGGTCGCAGCGGTGGGAGCGCTGCATCTTAACCACTAGACCAATAGGGGACACACGTAATCTTTATAATAGTATAAAAAGCACGCGCTCGGTGCGTTTCCCTCAGCTGAAGCAGAATGGCTCATGTTCACACGGCTTTTCAGTGTAACGTATTTACTACAAATAGTTTTTCCTGCTCGTCTGCACTACATTCAGCAGCACTAAACAATGCAACTTCCCATTATGTCACTGACAAACAAGTAGGAAACACTGAATACTGTTCTCTTTTTAAAAAAAGCCTGAGTTCCATCACAAACACCATAGCTGATGAATAGGAAGGTGTTAGGGAGAGAGGGAGACAGACGGAACGCAGAGAGGGAGAGAGGGAGACAGACGGAACGCAGAGAGGGAGAGAGGGAGACAGACGGAACGCAGAGAGGGAGAGAGGGAGACAGACGGAACGCAGAGAGGGAGAGAGGGAGACAGACGGAACGCAGAGAGGGAGAGAGGGAGACAGACGGAACGCAGAGAGGGAGAGAGGGAGACAGACGGAACGCAGAGAGGGAGAGAGGGAGACAGACGGAACGCAGAGAGGGAGAGAGGGAGACAGACGGAACGCAGAGAGGGAGAGAGGGAGACAGACGGAACGCAGAGAGGGAGAGAGGGAGACAGACGGAACGCAGAGAGGGAGAGAGGGAGACAGACGGAACGCAGAGAGGGAGAGAGGGAGACAGACGGAACGCAGAGAGGGAGAGAGGGAGACAGACGGAACGCAGAGAGGGAGAGAGGGAGACAGACGGAACGCAGAGAGGGAGAGAGGGAGACAGACGGAACGCAGAGAGGGAGAGAGGGAGACAGACGGAACGCAGAGAGGGAGAGAGGGAGACAGACGGAACGCAGAGAGGGAGAGAGGGAGACAGACGGAACGCAGAGAGGGAGAGAGGGAGACAGACGGAACGCAGAGAGGGAGAGAGGGAGACAGACGGAACGCAGAGAGGGAGAGAGGGAGACAGACGGAACGCAGAGAGGGAGAGAGGGAGACAGACGGAACGCAGAGAGGGAGAGAGGGAGACAGACGGAACGCAGAGAGGGAGAGAGGGAGACAGACGGAACGCAGAGAGGGAGAGAGGGAGACAGACGGAACGCAGAGAGGGAGAGAGGGAGACAGACGGAACGCAGAGAGGGAGAGAGGGAGACAGACGGAACGCAGAGAGGGAGAGAGGGAGACAGACGGAACGCAGAGAGGGAGAGAGGGAGACAGACGGAACGCAGAGAGGGAGAGAGGGAGACAGACGGAACGCAGAGAGGGAGAGAGGGAGACAGACGGAACGCAGAGAGGGAGAGAGGGAGACAGACGGAACGCAGAGAGGGAGAGAGGGAGACAGACGGAACGCAGAGAGGGAGAGAGGGAGACAGACGGAACGCAGAGAGGGAGAGAGGGAGACAGACGGAACGCAGAGAGGGAGAGAGGGAGACAGACGGAACGCAGAGAGGGAGAGAGGGAGACAGACGGAACGCAGAGAGGGAGAGAGGGAGACAGACGGAACGCAGAGAGGGAGAGAGGGAGACAGACGGAACGCAGAGAGGGAGAGAGGGAGACAGACGGAACGCAGAGAGGGAGAGAGGGAGACAGACGGAACGCAGAGAGGGAGAGAGGGAGACAGACGGAACGCAGAGAGGGAGAGAGGGAGACAGACGGAACGCAGAGAGGGAGAGAGGGAGACAGACGGAACGCAGAGAGGGAGAGAGGGAGACAGACGGAACGCAGAGAGGGAGAGAGGGAGACAGACGGAACGCAGAGAGGGAGAGAGGGAGACAGACGGAACGCAGAGAGGGAGAGAGGGAGACAGACGGAACGCAGAGAGGGAGGGAGACACAGACGGAACGCAGAGAGGGAGGGAGACACAGACGGAACGCAGAGAGGGAGGGAGACACAGACGGAACGCAGAGAGGGAGAGAGGGAGACAGACGGAACGCAGAGAGGGAGAGAGGGAGACAGACGGAACGCAGAGAGGGAGAGAGGGAGACAGACGGAACGCAGAGAGGGAGGGAGACACAGACGGAACGCAGAGAGGGAGGGAGACACAGACGGAACGCAGAGAGAGGGGGAGACACAGACGGAACGCAGAGAGAGGGGGAGACACAGACGGAACGCAGAGAGAGGGGGAGACACAGACGGAACGCAGAGAGAGGGGGAGACACAGACGGAACGCAGAGAGAGGGGGAGACACAGACGGAACGCAGAGAGAGGGGGAGACACAGACGGAACGCAGAGAGAGGGGAAGACACAGACGGAACGCAGAGAGAGGGGAAGACACAGACGGAACGCAGAGAGAGGGGAAGACACAGACGGAACGCAGAGAGAGGGGAAGACACAGACGGAACGCAGAGAGAGGGGAAGACACAGACGGAACGCAGAGAGAGGGGAAGACACAGACGGAACGCAGAGAGAGGGGAAGACACAGACGGAACGCAGAGAGAGGGGAAGACACAGACGGAACGCAGAGAGAGGGGAAGACACAGACGGAACGCAGAGAGAGGGGAAGACACAGACGGAACGCAGAGAGAGGGGGAGACACAGACGGAACGCAGAGAGAGGGGGAGACACAGACGGAACGCAGAGAGAGGGGGAGACACAGACGGAACGCAGAGAGAGGGGGAGACACAGACGGAACGCAGAGAGAGGGGGAGACACAGACGGAACGCAGAGAGAGGGGGAGACACAGACGGAACGCAGAGAGAGGGGGAGACAGACAGAAAGCAGGGAGGAAAACAAAATGCAGAGAGGGGGACAGACGGAACGCAGAGAGGGGGACAGACAAAAACAAAAAGCACAAAAGTCACAAGGCTTCCGAAAGAAAGAACAGTGTTCAGAGGATTACAGGTTTCTTAAAGAGAGAAAGACAGACAGACATAAAACGAGAAGACAGACAAAACAGGAGACGGACGAGGGGCAGAAGAAACAAACAAGGACAGAAAAAAATAGAGGGAGACAAAAAACTGAAAAACAGCAACTATCTTGTCTCTAATGTCTCCAAAACTATTTAACTGCGTGAAGTGTCATTCATTACCACATGAATGATGATTGTAGCTGTTGGCTCTTTGCAGCGGTACAAGCGAAATAACACGCTACACACCGTGCCGTTATTCATCCTTAACCCAAAGTGAAGATGAAGGACGATACCCACAGCAGCTGCTCGAGTCTCTGATCCTCTGAACAGTGTAATATATATACATATATATGGTGGCCATATTTCTAGCTCGTGCTCCAGCTGAGAGTGTGGCAGGTTTGCCGTTGCGTGGCTGAGCGCCTCCTGTTCATCTCTAAACACGACAGAGCTCTGAAACCGGTCATTCTGACCTCGCTCTTAAGTGTAACGTGACACTGCGAGAAAAAGCGAGTCGGAGTCAAGGCACTGCGACGACCTTCTAAACCCCCTGACGAACTCGACCACCCACCCACGGTGAGTCTGAGGGACGTCGGCGGATAGGGGACGGGTGAGGGGTGTGTTCTCCTCCCCCACACACAATCAGTCACAGGCCAGATGCATGCTGCGTCCTGCACAGGAATCATCGGTAAGCCAATCACAACGTATTGTGATACTCATCACAGACAACGAGGGGGGAAACAAAACGGTACAGTTTGATTTTTTAGTATACAAAACGCAAGGCATGCGGTTACAGGAGACTTAACAGCAGGCTGTGTTTTATTTCACTTACACCAAGGCTATTTAGAGCAGCAGCTGGAGGTGTAAGCATGTTAAAAAAATATATATATATATATATATATCAAATAAAAAAAATCCACCTTCTGACCAATCAGTATTCCAAACAAGCAATAAAGTGACGGCGGCCATGTTGGTTCTGTCCGTCTACTATATGCCGAATTCCCCTCCCCCTACAGTTATGTGTTTCTGAGGGTGGTTATTTACTCTGTAGAAGATTTGCTTTTCCAGATCATTCTGTTTAAGGTTTGGTATTTCACCTGCCTGCCAAATCATGTACTTGTTCATCAACTAGAGACTCGTCATCGCTGGAACAGACATCGATCTGCGTTACACAAATTTTCATTGTGCTGTTGACTGTGCAACAAACGTGTGTGTGTGTGTGTGTGTGTGTGTGTGTGTGTGTGTGTGTGTGTGTTGGGGGGGGGGGGGGGGGTGTCAGCGAGGTGGTTACGATTGATGCACTTCACACCGCTTTCTCTGATCCTAAACCTCTTCTCAACTGGTCCAGGGTCTCTCGGGATACAAGGAAGAAGTTTAAGACGAGTTAAGACGACTCATATTTCTGCTTGATGTCCAATAAGCTGGAGGGGGAAAAAAACCCTCTTTGTAACTCCAATATATTGCCAAAAGTTTGTGGACACCTGGTCATAAGTACGGCATGTGCTTTTTGAGCATCGCATTCCACATTTAGTCCCACTTTGTGCTTATCTCTCTCTCTCTCCACTCTTCCTTGAAGATGTTCCACTAGATTTAAGTGTGCTGGTCGTGAGATGAGGAGGCCTGGGGTGCGGTCATCCCAAAAGGTGATCAGTAGGGTTGAGATCAGAACTCTATAGTATCGTCCTCTCTAAACTTTTTGCTTTGTGCACAGGAAACACTCATGCTGGTACCCCGTTTTTGATAAGATTCAAGGTGCTACCAAGAATCCTCAACGCCATATCAGCATGGCTGCTCAAAGTAAACACTATTGGCCTTGTAGTGTGGCTGTGTTGTGTATCTCTTTTTAGCAACTCGCTGCACTCGTTTTCATTCATTACTGGATGGATCTTTTCAGAATCGGAAAACACCCTGGAATGAGGAAACGTGGCTGAAAAGAAATATGGAACTGTTAAACAACTCCAATTCGATCCTTGGAAGAAAAAGCGACATGACTCAGCGATATTTCAATATGATGTTTGTTGTGTTATGATGCAAACGTGATAAGGGCCGTGACTACGCCCCCGTCTAAATCACCTTATTAAGACCACCGTGTGGAGATGGTTCCACTTGAACAGCCTGAAGATCCGTGAAATTACTGAGCAGCACAAGAACATTAAGGATGGATTTGGACGGCTATTAATAACAACTACAATGTATCAGGACCACAGGTTGCATTTAACCACCTTCTCAACAATGATGAACCATCTTGGACATTGTGTTTCCCTTTTGAGTCTTGTTCCTCTCGAGCTTTCTTCCTCGTGCCATCTCGGAGTTATTCCTCCACCACAGCCACCACTGGTTTACTCGTAAGCGTTATAAAGAACAAGCTTCTACATTGTCTTAATATGGATTTGTGTGTGTAAAGCTGCTTTAAAAAAAAGTCCACTCTTAAAAGTGCTCGGAATGAATAAATTGGATTAAGACACTTTGAGAGCTTAGCGAGGTCGTGGCGAAGTCACGTGAAACATCATAACCCCCAAAAGAAAACGCTCAAACTACGTGATTTTCCGAGGTTCATCACAGATCTGCAAAACGTTTCTACTCCAAACTGAGGCGTTTCACCAACCGGTTTTATCTTCATATAACAGAAATAATGCGGCATCACAACAGCTTCAACGCAAAAAAAGAAAAAAGGCAACGGTCAGCCTAATAAACGTCCCGGGACGTGACGTTCGAGGCACATGACGTTCCTAAATCGATCGTGTGCAGTGTGAAAGCAGGAAACGGCTGATTGAACATCTGTGACAGTTCTGTCGGTCTTTATTCATCACCAGGTTCGTGTTTATTTTAATAAAATGGCCGCTCCTTTACTTCAGGGGCAGGACAGGAGCCAAAGCTCCACCCGAGCATGCACTCTCACACACACACTTTCTTTAGTCATGTCCTGTCGTGAGGAAAAAAAACACACACCAAATAGAGACAGCTAAGCAACGACTGTAAAGCGCAACACTCCTGTATGCAAAACATTTATGGTGAGGCTGTGAGTAGAGGAAATGGGGGGGGGGATCTCACTTCCTGTGCAAGAAGTTTAGGAAACTACAAGTAAACAATAAATATGGGGGTTAAAATTAATAGGGGCAAGAAAGTGACCTATAAGACAGATGAGCTTCGTGAACTGGATGCATACGAACACAACAGAAACTATACTTATTAAATCCTATAATAGTATAATATATCATTCGATTGTATAATTAAAATCATAATATACAAATAAGTGAATTTCTTTAGAATAATTGTAAAAAGTGCATACCAAAAGGAAAAACCCTGAAATATTTCAACTTATAATTTACGTTTTGTGTCGAACGGAAGTCACGATTTGATTCGTTTGCGTTTTCACTGGAGGTTCAAACTGAAATGGCGAGTCGGTGGAATGTCGATGTGTAGAGGCACATTCGGGAGGTCGGATCTTTCTGACGGGGATGCCAATAAAACTCGGACGTGTTCAGACGTGTCCCTGTTCTTCGAGAGGGCGACCGTGAAACGACGCATCGCTCCAATACCCCGAACGTTTATTTCTAATATTTCTAACCTCTTCGACAGACACTACGAGGTACGAGCAGAGATGTCTTTTTTCGTGATGCCTTGTAGCTACTTTCTGAAAGGGGGGTGGGGGGGAAGGCACGTTGTGTTGGACGGATATGAATTTATACAGGGCAGAAAAGCTGAAAAAGGCTTAAGAAGAAAAAAACAACAACCACCACCCAACGAGAAAAGTCTTCCAGGAAACAGATCAATACCCTCGTCCATTTTAGACCCTGAGCAGCAGCTGCTCTCGCTCGCTCTTTCTCCTCCCCCGACGGTGGGGCAAAATGTGGGCGAATCAGGATCTAAAAAGGAAAATACGAGAAAGCTTTCGGAAAATCTGTAACGTTACGGATGTAATTTGGTTTGCTAGCTATAAATGTAGCCGTGTGCACAAACTCGACAGGAGATTTTAGCAAACGTGACGATCAGGGCTGCTTCAGTACGCCAAAAACGTGCGTGTGAAACGGCATTGAATAAAAATTCTGTATATGCAACGTTTAATTCAAGATAAAAACAAATAAACAGAAGGTGAAAATATTTTTGGATAATTAGCAATGGTGCTGAGTGATAAATAAAAGATTAATTAATGGTGTACAAGATGCCTGATTGGCGTTGATATATATATATATATATATAGTCTAAAGTATGTACAGAAATCGTGGGCGTTTTTTTTTTTTTTGGAACGTAACCACTGGATTACTGTAACTATGAAGTTTCCATTTACTGACAGTCACAAAAAAATTTAAATACATTCCATCAGATTCTATTAGTTTAATCTGCAACACGGATTACGGCGTCTCCATTGCGAAGACGTTTTGATAAATATTAAGGGAAAAAATGAGCTTGGATTCAAGATAAAATCTAAATGTAGGTGGTAAGTTCTCATGAAAGTGACTGAAAACTGCTTGGAATTGGGGTGTGGCTTGTTTGATTTTTACGAAACCTGAAATAAAGATCCTTGGTAATGTGGAGATCAAATGAATACGGTAGTACTGACATCCAGGAGGGGGGGCGCATACGTGAGAGTCCAGGCCAGTCATGTTACATAAGCTCAACACTAAGCAGATCATAATCGTTTCCAGTACACCTGAAGAATGGGGCCCCCACGTTTGCTTTTCGCGTTACCTGAGCGTTGCTATCACGTCTAACATCCTGAAAAATATCGCAACACAAAATGCAGAATCCAGGCCTCGGCTTTCGGGTGTTGAGCAATGGCAGTAAAGGATTAGCAGTCCAGACCTTGGGACATTTCTTTGGCATTATAGTGCACTTACAACGATCCAGAACAGAGCAGAACAAAACAAGGGGTTTTAACGCGTGATTCGTCGCCGACGCAAATAAACACAGGAACTAAAGAACAGGGTGGAAGAATGAGTGCGGGAGAGATGCTCCAGCGTGGAACGTTCTAAACCTGAGCCGAGATACACGAGGGTGTAAAATACATAGCGCAATATATAAATTCACAATACACTCAAATCCTGACTCTAATCGCTTCATATTTTCTGGAAAATCGATTATACTTTTTTTTTTTATCGTATTTTAAAATGTGTTCCATTTACACTGCATTTTCCTTTTCTTACTGCATTTTCTGGGATTTTCTTCTTTTATATTTCTATATTATAAAATCTCTCCACATTCGTTCAGTTATTTATTTTGTAATTATCCACTACTTCATAAGTTTGAAACCACTGATAAGGATTTACTGATCCGATACCCAGAATCAGAACATAACTAATACAAAATTCTGGGAAAGAAAGAAAAATCTGATTCTAACAATTTTTACTTAATCGACTCTTTCTGTTCCTATGTTTGTCTCTCTTTCTGTCCATCTTTGTTTTTGTCTCTCCTTCCCTGTCTAATGATCTCTCACTTTGCATGTGTCTATTTCTGTACATGTTCTGAGTCTCACTATCTCTCCATCTATGTCTCACTATCTTTGTCTATCTTACCATCTCTCTCGCTCTCCCCGTCTGTCTCACCAGCTCTCTCTCTCTCTCTCTTCCTGCATGGCTCAATATCTCTCTCACTCAGTCTGTCTCATTCTCTCTGCATTTATGTCTCACTATATCTCTCTAGCACTGTCTCACTCACTCCATTTCTCTTGCTCTCTTTTTCTGCATCTATGATTCACTCTCTCTCTCTCACGCTCTCACTCTGTCTCAATCACTCTTACTCTGTTTTACTATCTCTCACACACCGTTTATCTCTCTCTCTCTCGCTCTCTCTCTCTTTCTCCCTCTGTCTCACTGTCTCTGTCCAGGTCTTTCTCTTTTGTATCTTTCAATAAAGGCCCTTTAAAGCATTTGAAACAATAGTTAAAAAAAAAAAAAAAAAGTGTAAAAAAAAAAAAAAAAACACACAGACCGGGTATCATATCAGCTGGTACTCAAAGTTTCATAATCTGTATCAGAAAAGAAAACCTGACATTGTGCCAAGAAATGCGGTGACATTAGGGGGAAAAGTAAACGTCTGGCACACGTGTAGATAATCACACACACTGGCGAAAATAGAACACGGATGTTATGAAAAACTTAAATAATTACACACAAACGAAAAGTTTGCTCTTTGTTCCAAATCTAAAGTACATGGTGTGCTCGGTTAGCCGAGGCGTGGTCTGTGGCAAAAGTTTACTCCGTAAGGTTTGCGTCGAGCTAGCGTGTAGAAAGAGCGGACGACCTCCTGGTTAGCATGGCAAAAGCCTCGGTTTTATCTCAGACACACTTCCTGGCGCGGTTTCTGGCTCGGCGCAACACACCGCTATCTCTAAACGTGGATAAGAAGAGACAAAGAGCGCCATCTTTATTGTTTTTTTTTTTTTTTATTAAATGTGTCCTTAAATATTTTTTAGAAATCATGCTAAACCCAGATCTTAATTATTAGCCTTGTAGGTCCAGCACAAAAAACTAAAATAAAAAGGTACATGCCAGACAGGATCTTAAGGAGGGGGAGGGAAGGAGAGAAGGGATTGGGTTTCATTTTGCACTTTAATTAATTCCCAAGCGCCGTCTGAGCGAGGTGAAGCGAGTGCGCTCGAGAGGAGCAGCTGGCTGAAGAAGTGTGTGATGATAGCAGCCGAGATTAGATTACGTCATCGTCAGCGCGTGAGAACCGTGTCGAAACCTAATGCAAATATCTGACTAGTCCGCGAAAAACCGCTACACGAACAAAAACAACACACTTTCAGACAAGAGCTTCGAAGGTTTCGGCCAGAGAGACATGAGTGACGCATCCTACAGGAGAAGAAATGGTTCTACACAAAACGTTTAAGGGTTCAAGCCGTGAGGAACAACTAAGAATCCTTAAAGGAACCACATCAGATATGGAACAGTTCGGTTTAGGGCTCTGCACAGAATGTTTAAGGGTTCTACCAGAGGAACGACTAGATACGGGCCTCCTACAAAAGAATTAGGAATCCTGTATCGAGCAGCTATGGGGTTAAATTGCCTTGCTAAGGGACCCAAGAGTTGCAGCTTGAAGTGACAGGGATTTGATCTCACAACCTCCTGATCCAAACCACAAAGCTACCGCATACACACCAAACACACTTAATTACAATAATCGCATTTTTTTTTTTTTTTTTAATAAACGATTCTGTGTCTAACACAACCGTCCTACATGACACAATCCCATGCTGACCGTGATGCACTGGGTCTCCTTCCTCGCCTCACTGCTGGAACAAAGCAATGCAGCGGCGCTTTAGTGTTTCCCTCGTGCCTGCTTTTTTGCCTCTACATCAGTGCACTCATCTCATCGACGGAGTAACTGACCAACCCGAATTTCTAAGTAGAGATTTGAATCTAACTGAATTGCGAAGTTTTTGTGACACCGTCACTTACCGTCTAGATGTTCCCCGGATATTAATGGTTCCTACCCGAGAACACATTAACATACAGAAATACTAGTTCTACCACAGGGACAGGAACTAAACTTGCAACAAAGAATGCTGTAGGACAGGGAAACGAGGAACAGAGAAGCGGTAGCTGTGGTTGAGATGCTAGACATCTGATCAGAAGGTCATGAGTTCAAATCCCAGCACCACTGAGCGACCGCTCCTGCAGAGAGGCTCTGTTGTACAAAACCAAGATTTGGATAAGGGCTCTAAAGAGCACTACACTTCTACGAGTGGAATGCTGTCAGACTGGGAAACGCTCTGGAGAACCTTAATTGCTTCTACCTGTAGAATAAGACCCAAGAGTCCTACATGAGAACCCTGTCAGACAGGGAAACACTTCGGAGGTGTCCGAGAATTACCTACAAATGGCCAGAAATTCGACTCGCTTGTGGGTCGGAAGCAGATATCATATAAATGCCCTCAAGGACGTACTCTGGAAAAAAAAGAGCTGCAGCTGCTTTGTTTCATAACGACGGCAAATACTTTATTCAAAACAATTTCCTCTGGTGTGCACCGCTGCCTCAATGAATCCATAATTAGCTGTTTGTTGAGTGACACAAAGCGTGCGGTCCCTGCACCCTGAAAGTATGCATGAACAATTTAAAAGAAAAAAGAAAAAAAAAAGAAAAAAAGGGGAAATGAAGATGTGTGGCAACGGCGTTTTTCAACCATATTTTCCACGTTTGTACACGGCACAGCAAATAAAAAGTCAACGTTGACCTGCGAGCCCTTTTTGGGCATCACACCTTTCTCTGTCTTCATCTCTCCATGTTTAAGTTTTTATTAGCAAAATTTATGATCAGTTTACATTTTTAAACGTTTTAACTTAAATGCTTGGTTATTTAAACATATACAATATTTTATAATATTAAAATAGCAGAAATATAATTAATGCAATACAAATTGTTACATTGTCTACATTTGTTAGACCCAATTTAAATAATACTGATGTTTGTGTGTGTTTTACATGTAAGATTTAATTTTCTAAATATATGATCTACTTGGATGTTCTCATTTCAGAAAACGTTAACAAATCCCTTTATTTTTTCGACCCTTCATTCATTCATTCACTCCCTCGATATGTGGAATATAGACATAAAAAAACGCTAAAGAATCCACATCGTTAACCGCTGGCCTACTTCCTGGCTAATGCTAGCGCTATGTTTTCATGCATGTGCAAAACAAATCGTATTTCCAGTACGCAGTGCGCTCAAAGTGCGAGGTGGAGACTAGAACTTGTGGTCCGCCACAGGGAACTCGGATTGTAACTATGTTCCACGCGTAAAAAGGATTGCATTTGCTACACGCGTGTACAGAATCAAAAGCCATGTACCAAAAAATGTCGGTACGGAAACGTGTACTGTTACACCACTAAATGTTTACTCAAAACTACTTTAATTTCAGATCTTATGTACAAGGACAATAGTGTTAAGGACTGAAAATTTGTTTCGTATCGAAGAAATATCACGATATGAGTATCGCGATACGATCTTTCAGTCACTTTGCCACACCCTTAGAAGGAAAACATTACTTGTATACAAATAGACTTGTATAACCCACATCAGGGGGGTATAATATACATTCTAGGAGCTGTATGAAGTAACATCCATTGTTCTGACAATCCTCCTTCTTCGTGAACATTTGATGATGTAGGAAAGGAATAACACAGGTTTTACAGGATTAAAGTGTTGACCAGGAAGACTATCAGCGTTAATCTCTAAACCCAGTTTAGTCACAGGTTCTAGTTTGGTCACCTCTGCACTAGAGACACAATTTGTCGTTACGATTCTTTTCAAGCGTTAAAAATAATTCAAATATTAAGACGTCACGTACAAGGATAACAGTGTTAAGTGGTAACGTTGTGTTGCAATCAACCAGCCTACACAGCAAACTTTGATACTGCTCGTAGAAATATCGCGATCCAAATATCGCGATCCGATATTTCGGTTACATCGGCAAACACTTCGAAATAAACCAGCACATTGAGTGCATAAGACTTGTTTAACACACAACAACATATTCTAGGAGCTTTATGAAGTGTGTAACACGCACCCCATGTTGACACGACGATGATTAAAGTAGGAAAAGAAATAATACGATTTCCTACACCGGTTTCACAGGTTTAAAGAGCTGAGCAGGAAGACTAGCAGTGTTGATCTCTAAACCTAAGCAGGAAGGTGGAGAAGAAGCTCGGCTGGTTGGAGAGAAGCTCTGCTGGTGAAGGAAACCGGGACTGAACCGTTACACTTAAAAAAAAAAAAAAAAAAAAATTTAAATTTTAACGGTTTAACGGAAATAGAGAAGCTCGCGCGTTAGCATTTTATTTAGCATTACACCGATTATAACAGGTCGTGTTACATCACATTTATTACAAATAAATTCACTCCAAAAGATTTCAACTCACCCAAATAAATGTCTCCAAACGACCCCGAGCCGATTTTCCTCCCGAGCCTGTATCTGTTTCCGACTCTCAATTCCATCGTACAGGAAAACTTACAAAGCTAGCGAAAAAAAAAAACCCAGCTAGCTGTAACCAAGCAAAAAAAAAAAAAAAATATATATATATATATATATATATATATATATATATATATATATAAGAATGGACGCAACTCTATCGATAAAACGCTACAAAAATAGAGACGTATAATTATAAGAACAAGTCTCTTCTCTCCGTCTTCAGTGCCCAAGTCCCTCTCCCCAGCTGTAGCTAAGCTACACTAACGCTAAAGCTAACGCTAATACTCCCCCCTTCGCAATAATTCTCGGACTTTTTTCACCATTTGTTTTCTAACATTCCGAGCGTCGCATCGTCACAATATCGGGCTCGACCCGAAGGAAGAAGCGTCAGTTTTATGCTCCGGATGCTTTCTTGATAAAAAACGATCGTTAAAAAAAGGATGAAGACGGATTTACTTTACATTTGGGGTTAGGGGGGACAGGAAAAAGAACAACACACACACAAACACCGGAGCGCTCTGAGCTCCTCACTTCCGGCGCTCCGCCGATTACAACCCCCCTGCGTATGACGTCATTGACGCGCACGCCGCTTGCGTGACGACGTCACTTCCCCCAGCAACATCCAGGGAAGATGGAACGTGATTGGTCGGCTGTGAATTGATTTTTTTTTTAAATATCCATACAGTGTTTTATTTTTTCTTCTAATCCGAAAAAGGGGCGGGGCTTCAGAGGAAGGCCTGATACAAGCACCACAACGACAAAAGCTGCTGAGGCTCCTTTTGTTTCGAAGTTTTCACAGAAATTGTACATTACACACTTTTTGACAGGGAAAAAAGTGTTTCAGGTCATTTCCGCGTTGATACGCGTCGAAAACAAATCATTTTCTCGCCTTCCGTCCACACCAAACATTTTAAACTGTTTTCACTAACGAATTTCATAAAGATTTTCAAAACACCTTATTGTATGATTAATTTTAAGCAATAAATAAAGCGTTTACGTCCATTACTTCACATTTTCTGTTAAGTTTGCAATAAAAAAAAAAGGAACCAACTTACTGGTGTAATGTCTAGAAGAATTCACTAAGGTACCATAGGGGGAAGTTTCTTCTATGGTTCCCCCGGGGGAACCATAGTCTTAGAGCGTAATCACAATGAGTTCCGAGGGACCACTGAACATAGAAGAAAAAGAAAAAAAAACTGCGACAGAAACAATGCAGGAAAAACTATCCATAAGCCAAAATAGTGATTTATTTATTTATTTTTGCAAACACAAACACGCCGTCAACCGCAAAAGTCAACAAAGTGGAAATAAAATAAACGTACAACTGTATACGTTTTTATTCTTTCTTTATTTGTCCATTCTTTCTGTTTGAACGAGGGTTCGACAGGTCAAAATATAAGTTTGTGTTTTTACTTTAGTTTACATTTGAAAACTTTTAACTGGGTTGTGAAACAGAAATGACCAAAAACTCAGCTCTATAAGCAAGAAATAATCATGCAACATTATGCAGTTATTGGAAAATAACATAGGAAAAGTTTTAAGGTCTTTATTTGTCACACGTACATTACAGCACATTGAAATCCTTTTCCTGCGCACTTTCCAGCGATTTCAGGAAGCTGTGATCAGACATGATACAGCACCGCTGGAGCACAAAGGGTTGAGGAACTTGCTTTAAAAGTGGCAGCTTGGCCATACCGGGGCTTTAACCTCCCTTAACCTTCCTTCCTTCCGATCAGTAACCCAGAGGCTTAACCACTGAGCTACTACATCCACACAGTGTTATCACACTATATCACATTATAGCGGCTACACCAACGTCAAACACGGGTTTGGCGACTCTACGACAAGAAATCAAAAAGACCAAATAACGGCTTGTGAATATTGTGAAAAAAAAACACTGAAAATGACCCAAAAAACAGCCCTATAAGAATGAAAGAAATCAAAAATACTTACAACTAAATACTTCACCTTATAACCTAATAACCAGTATTCTGATAGGAAAATAATCATTAGGGTGATGTGAAGTGTTTTGTCGGTTTCATAGCACAAAAATCTGGCAAAAAATTCACACTTTTTATGTTATTCATCCACGATACAGCATCTATTTGTCCATTCTTTAGTAACGTTTAATGTTGTGGAACATTCGCAAAAGCTGTTTAACCCCCCACCAACCTCTCAACACGTTAATAAGACACAAAGAGCTGAGAATAGAGAGTTTCGAGTTGAGGTTAATGTAGAAAAAAAACTAGCTAGGAACTAGCGATCCTAGCTATCATTACATTATAGCAGATCTTTAAACAGTCGTCAACTCATCAGCTCAAGTTTTGTTTCTCTCTGTTGAAATATGTCACGTCCTTTTGTAAAAACATCCATATTTCAGAATCGCGTCGAGGTTGAAATATTAGTGTCTTCTCTCAATACAAATTTCAGAAACTTCACTTGAGTATTTCCTTTTTGGGGAGACTTTACCTTCACTACATTTTAGAGTCAAATATTTGACTTTTTACTCAACTCCGTTTTGTAAAATCAGTCCTTCCTTTTTATTTACGAGGATTAAAACATGACCAGTCAAGCACGCAGCGATCCACCAGTCAGGGTCGAGCGCTCGCTTCATTTTAAACTCGTTTTGATTGGCGTTTGGTGCATCTACTGATCACCAACATACAGTTCAGCATCAGTTCAACAGCAAGCAAAACATTTAGAGAGAAATAAATGATGAAGAAACTCCAGACTCGAACTCACCACAACACACGTGGCCTCATTTGCATGATTTAATGAAGTTCATGAGGCTCATGCTAATTTTTAATAGATCAGTCCATTTGAAGGCATAAGTTCAAAAGGAGACTTCTACTTTTACTGGAATTGTATTTTACTGAATGGATCTTCGTTACTTCTGGTTATAAATATAACAAATGCACGCTTTGATTTAAATCTCTGACTATTGTCATAGAACAGACAATTAATCAACACCTTCTGATCTATCGATCTCTCTATCCACCATACAAATGAAACAGAGACCTTTGAATCATTTCTGCGGCCGCCCCAACTGACTGCTCCATTGTGTAGAAGCTTTTCGTTGCTTATGTTACAGAGGACAACAGCTCACGGTGTGTGTTTGCTAGGGTGTGCCCTATGCAAAACCACCATGCTGAACACAGTTCATACTGGTTTAACCTGTCAGGAAGGCAGCACTTCATCGTGTCAGCGAAGAAGCAGCCTCTGCAATGACAAATGGGTCAGTAATGCAAACACTTTACACGCGAAACCCAGTACCGACACTGAGCACGGTGAATAATAATATAATGAGCAGAAAATAAAATGGCACCATTCCAATCGAGCAGGAAGTGTTTAAATATTGAAGTCAGCACAATTTCCATGCAGGATTGTGTCAAATATGAAAACACGTATTTTTAGCTGAATCTAGGAGTTCCAAATCAAGATAAATACAGCCACACCCAGTAAAATCCATATACACACACTCCCTAAACACAGACAGGTAAAAGAGACACCTCCCTGAACTGACAGGAAGGATATCTAGAGATGGGTTTAATGCTTACTGTTTTCAGGGGTTCTCATGTTCTTCTTGCATTCTTCCGGGTTCTCTGGTGTCCTCCCACCTCCCAAACACATGCCGGGACGTGAAACGTGACTCCAACTTGCCCCCTAGAAGCCAACGTGTGTGTGAGATTCTTTGTAATGGATAGGTTTCAGATCCAATGCCATAATGCACCCATTCAAGATGAATGAATGAATGAATGGATGAATAAATAAATTAAGATTAGTGCCACATAAACCTTTTTACCATCACACCTCATGTAAATTATCTCCTGAAATATTGTTTTCTTTCATTTATAATTCATTTCTTTAAAATGGCAATTATGGAAAATCTGCTCTGAGAGCCTTTTTTTTTTCGTACGGATCCTGCTTCAACATTTATCCACATCTTTTTAAACTACATGATACATGTAGACACGGGTCCATCCACAACTCCATATGTTTGAACTTCCATAAAAATATTCTTCTTCTTTCGGCTGCTCCCATTAGGGGTCGTCACAGCGGATCATCCGTCTCCACACCCCCCTGTCCTCTACATCTGCCTCTTTCAACCAAACTACCTGTATGTCTGCTCTCACCACATCCATAAACCTCCTCCTTGGTCTTCCTCTTTTCCTCGTTCCTGGCAGCTCCATCCTCAGCATTCTCCTACTGATACACCCCATGTCCCTCCTCTGCACATGTCCAAACCATCTCAATCTCACCTCCCTCACCTTGTCTCCAAAACGTCCTACGTCATACGTTCCTCTAATAAACTCATTTCTAATCCTGTCCATCCTCGTCACTCCCAACGAAAACCTCAACATCTTCCATAAAAATATTAATGACCTTTTTTAATGACAAAAATGCTACTATCCAATAGATATCTGTTGATCTGTTTATTTGTTCACATTTGTTAATGTTATACGATCTTCGGGCATTGATTTTGGAACAGTCAGCATAATTAGGCAAAAAAGTGCCTATAGAGTCACTGGGACAGGAATCACACTGCCCCTAAAATCTCAGAAGCACTAGAGGACAGAGCTGAGTGTCCCAGTGTTGCTAACGATATTATCAATGGTTATAGCGCTTCTCAATTCTCTAATCTGATTGATCAGAAAGTGTTACATTAATTAATTAATTGTCTCTTACAGCAGCTATGACAATATTCAGAGATTTACCTTCAAACGTGCATTTCGATCTATCTACAACGCTTTATGTAAAGACGCCAATATTTTAACTCAAACACGATTTGGAAATATGGATGCTTCTAGGAACACAGAGAAAAAACAAAAAAGCTTCAGCTTATGGGTTTGACGACTGTGTATTTATCCGCTATAATATAATGATAGTTAAGATAGCTAGGAACTATTCATTCATGCAACTGAGCAGTTGGGGCCCCATAAGTGGCAGCTTAGTGGGGGTGGGATTTGAGCTCACGACCTTCTGATCAGAAGTCCAACATCTTAAACTACCAATTCCCCTGGATCTACTTTTATAGCAAATGAACCGATTTCCAAGTGTACGTTTCCTACATACAACAAATCGCAAAAAAACTCACTTGTCTAACCATAAAATTTTTTCATTCCTATTCCTATTGTCTTGTCTCTTCATTGCTGATCAACGTCTTGTGGCATGAAAATCTGGCCTTTGCTCGTGGCTTCAGGGAGGAATTATGGTGTGTCGGCGATGACGTGCTGAAATGACTCACATCGCAAGCTGATTATTCCCACACGCGAAAAAACTCAGCGAGATAATCGAGTCATCGTCTGGACCTCAAACAGAGGAGGAGCAGTAGTAACAACAATCATCTCGATTTCCCCATGACGTGAACAATGGACGACGCAGCTGCTTTGTCGACAGCCAGATCTGTCAGTGACAAGCAGGCGAACGGATTGTTGATGCGGGTTTAACGTGAAACTGAAAGACTGAGAGATGAAAGATGAGCAAAAACAAGATCAGGGTTCCACTTTGAAGGTTTCTTAGCCTAAAGTGAAGCTTCTTCCTCAGAGCTTTGCATTTAAGCACCTATCACTGAACAGTACACCTCAACAAAGATGGAACTGTAATGGACATTCGGTGTTGATGATGAGTTTCCTTTTTGAAACGGGTTCCTCTCAAGATTTCTTCCTCACGTCGTCTCAGATAGTTTTTCCTTTTCACAGTCATCACTGGATCACAACTTAGGAATAAACTTACAAATGAAGGAACAAACATATCTACAAAACATTTTTTCTCTATCAAGCTGCGTTAAGACAAACTACTAAAACTCTCCTATAACTAGTTCCTCCACAGTTCCTTGCCAGTTCCTTTTGGCGTTATAACCACTGTTAGCATGTGAAACGTGAAGGCACTATGTTACTTATTTCTTAGCCTTAAGTGCAGCTTATTCTCAAAAAAGCCCCAAAAGACACCCCCCCAAAAAAAACAAGATGGCACCGGTGAGGTCTGCTGCCTTCACGACTGCTCCTTGTCATATCCATATCCATTATTTTCTGTGTTTTTATATATATATATATATATATAATATGAAGTGGAAGATCTCCTGCTATAGCACTTGAACTTCACCCTATAGAACAACCTTTGGGGTGAATTTGCATGCTGACTGCACCCCACCTACATCACCTACATCAGTACCTGTCTTTACTAACACCACTGTGGCTGAATTAAATCTCACAAATCTTCACAAAATCTAGTGGAACATCTTCCTAGAAGAGTGGAGCTTATTCTAAAAGGAAATAAGGGAAAAACTGTGGAAAAGGAGCACAAACCTCTCCAATGCTCAGGTGTCTGCAGGCTTTTGTCCATATAAAGGTTCTGTAATTCATATCAATTTATTAATATTAACGATTAAATAAATATCAAGTATAAAATATGAGTATAAAAATATACAATAGATTAAAAAATATATACATAAAATAAGACAGAAAGAAATGGATATGACAGAGATATTGACAATAGTCCTGATTTTAAAAGTCAGTGTATATTGTATTATGTAATTTCACTGCAATGTGTACGAAGCAAAAAAAACAGATTTCAGTGTACGCTGCACCTTCTCGTCTATTTCTCGTTTATAAGCACTCGTGTCTCAACACGTCTTTGTGGTGTCAGAGACATTATCTGTAGGTCGGGTGCAAAGGTTTGCATCCCCCACGTTTTCACATGTGAAGTGTGGGTGCATCTTACAGCCAGACAACAATCTGTATCTAAACCACAAGACCAGACCAACAAAGAAGAGTTTAAAAAAGGAGCGTAAAGTTGAAAGAGAACCGCGACTCTTTCTAAACCGAATCGAAAAAAGGCAGCGTATTTGAGAAACGTTTTTTTCCCCCAAAATATATTGTGCTTTACATTCATATGCACATGCACATATTCTAATTATTCAACTCTCTCTATACAGACAGAGATAGATAGATAGATAGATAGATAGATAGATAGATAGATAGATAGATAGATAGATAGATAGATAGATAGATAGATAGATAGTCAGAAAGCGAACAAGTCAGAGCTCACAACCCCCATCTGTAGCAAACTGCACAAGCTGAGATATGGATTTAATAGCTGTTGTTTTTTTTTTTTTTTTCCACGATGGCTGACAGAGGAGAAGAAATCGATTTGGGCACAGATACACTAACAAGGACCTTGAGAAAATGTCGGTTGTTAAGCTTTTTTTATAAACCATTTATCCTTTTTTCTTTACGTTTTGCTCGTTTTAAATCCCCTGGAAAACCGTAACGCACAGAACAAAATGCACATAAAAGTACAGAGGTCCGATGATGAGGTGCATACTGGTGCTTCTGCTACAGATGATGTATGTGGAGGTGCAGTTGTGGCTACAGTGAAAGGAGACGTATTGAATTGTGTCCGTTTGGTTTCGTGCTTTAGTGACGACATTCGTTCTCGCTGTATGAGATTCCTGTGTGTGATACAGTAGAATACTGATGGTTTCTATAGTCGTGGTGTCATTAAAATGGTATTAAGAGGTGGATTGATTCAGGTAGAACATTACTGAAGGCTTTTATTTTATGAAATGTCTGATTTTCAATGGAACTAAACTTAAAAATACACAATTTTTAAGCTTGTTTGGTGAAATATCTCCATTCAAATAGCATTTTTGAAAAATTGTTGTGACACGAGTCGGTGGATTAGGACCGCCCACTTTAAATGCCGTCTTGTGATTGGTCGACGAACAACCAATAGTTGAGGACGCTGAGATGAGAGTCACGAGGCAAGTCCGGGCTTGTTTTGGAGTCACGTGGATGGCCCGTGCCAGAAACCGGAAGTTAGTGTACAGCGCACCTAACACACACACACACACACACACACACACCTGTCATTTCCCATGTTTGCTTTTAAAGGATTTTTAGTGCCACCTAATGGCTGTTCATAGCAATAGCGCCATTTTGCCCAATAAATAAATAACTATTAATGAAGGTCCCCTGGTGGTCTAGTGGTTAAGATGCAGCGCTCCCACCGCTGCGACCCGGGTTCGATTCCCGGTCAGGGAACCATCCCCAGCCACTCTTAGTGCCGGTCCCAAGCCCGGATAAATTGGGGAGGGTTGCGTTAGGAAGGGCATCCAGCGTAAAACATGTGCCAAATCAAAACGTGCGGAGGATCCGCTGTGGCGACCCCTAACGGGAGAAGCCGAAAAGAAATCCTAATGAATGAACAATTTGTTAACTAATTTATTATGAATATGAAATTAAAAATGAAAATGCTAAAAAAAAATATAACCAAATACAATGTAAATATTTCTATTATTTATATCATTTTTTCTTCTCTTTACTGTCTAATATTGTGCATTGTTACATTTTTGGACATCTGTACATACAATAAATTAAACTTCAAACTTAATAGACAACATTTTACGTTTTTTATGTGCTTCTTAATATATTAAACACATTTAAACGTAATTATTAATATCATCATTTTGTTCGATAAGACAAGTCTGCTGTAAAAATAAGGAACTAATGTTTTCTGCAGTTTTTTTTCGATTTGATCAATAGTTTCTGTTAGTATAGTTACTTGTAAAACAAACAAACAAACAAACAAACAAACAAACAAGTCACGCCAGGCAGGAAATTTTGCGATATTTGACATTATTTCTCTCTCTCTCTCTCTCTCTCTCTCTCTCACACACATCAGGGATATGAAACAGACAGCGTTTTTAAAAGACGAATCTTAACCAAATCGCTTGTTTGTACACAGTGTGTGTTATTATTAATGTGTTTAATGATTTTGGTTTTTAAAAAAAAAAACTCACTGTTTTATCGCCAAATGTATTGTTTTAAATGCCCCGGAACGCTTTTCGATACCCGGTGTTTGTCGCACGGACACGTTTTCTCGTAACGCACCTTCGCGAGCGCCGTGCTGAGCTGTGAGTCTGGTTTCTTCTTCGTTCCACAAGTTTTCTTCTCGGGTTGTGATCAATAAAACTCTCTGTGATAATCGTGTTGAGATGATGGACATAAGGGAAATTGTGATTTCTATCCGGTCACGTGTAACCGGAACCAGCACTGTTTGTTTATTTAGTTTTTGAGGTTTGAGAATAGTTTAATTTGGTTTGTTGAACAGAGCCGTGTCTCGGCGGTGTCGGTGCGATGGAGAAGCTGCAGGGGTTTGAGTTCTGGAGGAAGACCCTGCGTGCTGCACGCTTCGTCCTCGCCCCGATGGTGGACCAGAGCGAGCTCGCGTGGCGGCTGCTGAGTCGCAGGCACGGGGCCGAGCTGTGCTACACACCCATGCTGCACGCGCAAGTGTTCGTACGTGACGTCAACTACCGGCGAGAAAATCTCTACAATGAAGTGAGCCCCGAGGACCGGCCCCTTATCACACAGGTGAGATCAGACACCCCGGCCTCGCTTTATCACACAGGTGAGATCAGACACACCGGTCTCACCTCCTTACACAGCTTAGATCGGACACCCTGGTCTCGCTTTATCACACAGGTGAGATCAGACACCCCGGTCTCGCTTCATTTCACGGGTGAGATCAGACACCCCGGTCTCGCTTCATCACACAGGTGAGATCAGACACCTTGGTCTCGCTTCATCACACAGGTGAGATCGGACACCCCGGTCTCATCTCATCACACAGGTGAGATTAGACACCCTGGTCTCACTTCATCACATGGGCAAGATCAGACACCCCCCTGTCTCGCCTCACCACACGTGTGAGATCAGACACACCGCTCTCGCCTTCATACACAGCTGAGATCAGACACCTCACCACACAGTCCGTTATAGAATTCAACATAGATTTTATGAGGATGTCATACGGTGTGACTCGTAAAAATCTAAAAATGCAGCTTAAACCGTCCTTCTGTTTATTCCACACCATCATATAATGGAAGTTGTGTTGTGTCTCTACAGTTCTGTGCAAACGACCCCGAGGTGTTTGTCCAGGCCGCACTTTTAGCCCAGGACTACTGCGACGCCATCGACCTCAATTTAGGATGCCCTCAGATGATCGCCAAACGAGGTATTGCTATAACTGTGCCTCATAATAAGAGGATGATTGAACGCCAGGTTGATGTGACTGGCAAAATATAAAATCCACAATGTTCTACTTACTCGAGATGCAGTCCGTTAGCCATGGCATGATTGTTGTTTTGACGTTTGCTTATGCATTTTATTTTTTTTAACTGGAGCTGGAGGACAGCAGATGGAGAGCATCTTGGTGTCATATTTTACTGTAAAGTATCTCCCTCTGTAAACTGTCATATTCTACAGAATCTCCCTCTGTAAAATCTTACTGTACAGTATCTCACTGAGATTTTACAGAGGGAGATACTGTACAGTGAGATTTTACAGAGGGAGATACTGTACAGTGAGATTTTACAGAGGGAGATGCTGTATAGCATCTCCCTCTGTAAAATCCCACTGTACAGTATCTCATATTAATTATTATTAAACAGTATCTCCCTCTGTAAAATCTCACTGTACAGTATCTCCCTCTGTAAAGTATCACTGTACAGTATCTGTCTAAAATCTCGCTCTGTAAACGTTTGCACTGTACAGTATCTGTCTAAAATCTCGCTCTGTAAACGTTTGCACTGTACAGTATCTGTCTAAAATCTCGCTCTGTAAACGTTTGCACTGTACAGTATCTGTCTAAAATCTCGCTCTGTAAACGTTTGCACTGTACAGTATCTGTCTAAAATCTCGCTCTGTAAACGTTTGCACTGTACAGTATCTGTCTAAAATCTCGCTCTGTAAACGTTTGCACTGTACAGTATCTGTCTAAAATCTCGCTCTGTAAACGTTTGCACTGTACAGTATCTTACTTGGTAAACGATCTCACTGTAAAATGTTTTATTTATATTGCTGTCTATAAAGTGTCTCACTCAGTCTGTACTCAATAACTGGTCACTGCATTATGCAGCTTTGTAAAGAATCTTGTTTTGTAAAATGTAACATTATAATAAACAATGTTCTGTTTATTTCATATGAAAGGTCACTATGGTGTGTTTCTGCAGGATGAGTGGGACCTGCTGGAGAGAATGAGTACGTCTTCATCCAAACACACAAACACAAATAACCCATCGAATAGAAATCAAATAATGGTAAATTTTTTTTACAGTTAAATTAGCCAATGAGAAGCTCTCCGTGCCAGTCACATGCAAAATCCGGGTTTTCCCAGAGATTAAGAAAACAGTAAAATACGCCAAGATGCTGGAAAAAGCGGGTTGCCAGGTATTACCTGGGTATTACGCTGATTTACCATTATTTTATCTGAGTCGGTGGATTCGGTTGCAGATTTTATTCTGCTTTTCTGTTGCAGCTTCTCACCGTTCATGGAAGAACCAAAGACCAGAAAGGAGCACTGACCGGAGTGGCGAGTTGGGAACATATTAAAGCCGTACGGTAAGATTTTTCAGTTCAATTCCAGTTTACTTAACAATAATAATAAATTAAAAAAAGTTTTCAAAATCATTGTGTATGGTTTATTTTCTTCTATTTTACTTAGAGAAGCTGTGAACATCCCGGTTTTTGCTAACGGAAACGTTCAGCACCTGAGTGATGTGCAGCGCTGCATGGAGGAGACGGGAGTGCAGGGCATCATGAGTGCAGGTGGTGGATCTGAGAGAAAACTATAATTATAGACAAACATGGTCGAATGTGTTTTTAAATTTTTTTTATTAATAACCTTTTTTTTTGTAGCACCAATAATAAACCAGGTTTGTTTTTGTGCGTGGACAGAGGGGAACCTGCACAACCCGGCGTTGTTCGAGGGCCGTAACCCACCGGTGTGGGAGATGGTGGAGGAATATCTTGGTGTGGTGAAGAAACACACGCCAAGCACGCTATCACACGTTCGAGCTCATCTTTTCAAACTCTGGCATCACACGTACGTCACACAGCAAATAATACGATATCTCGCACTGTAAAGTGTCTTACAGGGTAACGCATTTTACGCAGTAAAGTACCTCACTTTGTAAAGTACAGTATCTCTCTGGGTCAAGTATCTCCCACTAAATGATCTTACTCTAAAGTCCTTCAGTGTAAACGATCTTACTCAATATGGTATCTCGCATTGTAAAATATCTAACAGGGTAAAGTATCTCACTGTAAAGTATAGTATCTCTGTGAAGTGCAAGTGTAACTCTTTAAAGTATCTTGCATTGTCAGGTCAAAGTATTTCATACAATGTAAAGTACAGTATCTCGCACTAAAGTATCTTGCTGTGTAAAGTATATGTGTAAAGTACAGTATCTTGCACTAAAGTATCTCCCGCTGTGTAAAGTATCTCAATGTAAAGAACAGTATCTCACACTAAAGTATCTCGCTGTGTAAAGTATCTCAATGTAAAGTACAGTATCTCGCACTAAAGTATCTTGCTGTGTAAAGTACAGTATCTTGCACTAAAGTATCTTGCTGTGTATAGTATCTCAATGTAAAGAACAGTATCTCACACAAGTATTTTCCAGTGTAAAGTACAGTATCTCGCTGTGTAAAGTATCTTACACTAAAGTATCTTGCTGTGTAAAGTACAGTATCTCGCACTAAAGTATCTTGCTGTGTAAAGTACAGTATCTCGCACTAAAGTATCTTGCTGTGTAAAGTACAGTATCTCGCACTAAAGTATCTTGCTGTGTAAAGTACAGTATCTCGCACTAAAGTATCTTGCTGTGTATAGTATCTCAATGTAAAGAACAGTATCTCACACAAGTATTTTCCAGTGTAAAGTACAGTATCTCGCTGTGTAAAGTATCTTACACTAAAGTATCTTGCTGTGTAAAGTACAGTATCTCGCTGTGTAGTTTCAATGTAAAGTACAGTATCTTGCACTAAAGTATCTTGCTGTGTAAAGTACAGTATCTTGCACTAAAGTATCTTGCTGTGTATAGTATCTCAATGTAAAGAACAGTATCTCACACAAGTATTTTCCAGTGTAAAGTACAGTATCTCGCTGTGTAAAGTATCTTACACTAAAGTATCTCGCTGTGTAAAGTACAGTATCTTGCTGTGTAAAGTACAGTATCTCGCTGTGTAGTTTCAATGTAAAGTACAGTATCTTGCACTAAAGTATCTTGCTGTGTAAAGTACAGTATCTTGCACTAAAGTATCTTGCTGTGTAAAGTACAGTATCTCGCTGTGTAAAGTTTCAATGTAAAGTACAGTATCTCGCACTAAAGTATCTCGCTGTGTAAAGTACAGTATCTTGCACTAAAGTATCTTGCTGTGTAAAGTACAGTATCTCACACTAAATAATACTGTTCTTTAAAGTACCGCAGTGTAAGTTCTAACTCTTGCATTGTAAAATATCTCACAGGTCAAAGCATCTTGTACAAAATTATCGTCACTGTAAAGTACATCAGTGTAAAGTATCCTACACTTTAAACAATCTTTCATTGTCAAATATGACACAGGGCAAAGTATTACATTCAGTAATATAACCTCAAAATGTAAAGCATAGTTTATCACACTATAAACTACTATATCTCATGCTATTACACCGTGTAAAACATCTTACTGTGTAAAGTACAGTATCTCGCACCAAGTATCTCACTTTGTAACATCTAACAATGTAAAGTACAGTATCTTCCTCAGTGAAATCTCACACTGTAAAGTATCTCAATGTCATTTACATAATCTTTCTCTGTCTCACAGTGTAAAGTATCTTGCTCAGTAAACTCACTGTAAATGTCTCACTGTAAATCACATTCTGTACACTAGCTCAGACAATGCGGTATCTCTAGCTGTAAAATATCTCACGTGTCGAACGTGGGCTTCTATTTTTCACACACTGTAAAAAAATCTCACGCATCGCTGTGTACGGTTTGTTTTTCTTTTCTCTCACATTTCCTCCTTTAGGCTGCAGATTCATCAGGACCTGAGAGAAGATTTAGCCAAAGCAAAGAACCTGGCAGGGATCGAGGAGGTGAACAGACAGCTGAAGAGCCGCTGCCAGGTACAAACGCTGATCAGGAAACCGATTCCTAAACGTTTTAATGTGATACGTGATGTCCTGAGTCTGTGTATTGATCTGTACAGGAGGAGATGGAGAAGGACGAATCGGAGCGACATCACACAGGGCTGCCGTTTCCTCACTGGATCTGTCAGCCATACGTCAGACCAGCGTGAGTCAGCTTTTAATCTACTTCCTGTTTCCTCGATGTGACGTGTGTGTATAAATAATTAGCTAATAATGATTAATACAGAATTACATTATATGGACAAAAGTCTGTGGACGCCTCAAAGTTTGTGTGAGATTCATTCAGCCACAAGGGTGTTGGTAAAGTCGTCATGTTCAGTAGGGTTGAGTTCAGAGCTCTAAAGCAGGAGATCTTCCACTCCAACCCTTCAACTTTGTGGTAACAGTTTGGGAAAGAACCACATATGGCTGGAAAAGCCAGGCGTCCTAAAACTTTTGTCCATATATATTGTTTACAAATTAACAAAACATTATAAATATTTATAGATATTAAATTGAATTAGGATAAACGTTTCCTATTTTCTTGAACAATTTCTTTAATATTGATTTTTGTTGAATAGTGCTATAATTGTATTATTTGTTAACCTGAATTTATTTAACTGTCATGTTACTATTGTAATTGCTAGAATAAATTATTAGCTAATTTAAATTTTAATAATGAATAATAAAATGAACGAATTGATAGCTGTACTATTTACGGTTATGTAAAAAAAAAAAAATAAAAAAATTTATATTATTTAAACCTGATTCATTGTAGACTATTGTTATTTGAGACGGTGGTTAACGAATGAAAAGTGGACGCAGGAATCCCCAGCCATTCGACTTTTCGCTTAACGAGACGCGCCGCTGTTTTGTGCAGACCGAAAGATCCGAGCAGCGAGAACGGTGCGAAGGCGGTGAACAGGAAACGGGTACTGGAGGACAGCGACAGCTCCAACGAGTCGCTCTCCAAGAACAAGCAGAAGAAGAAAGTCAGGAACCCGCAGAAGAACTTCTGCCCTGAGCTCAAACGTAAGGCAGGATAAAGGATTTTTCTAGTTGCGTATAAACAAATTTAAAACACGCCATTCTATTTATCTATTTTTCGTTCCTTTGCAGCAAAGTACATCAAATGTGAGCAATGTGGCAACCCCAAAGTACGTCTTCTTTCATTTGAAATAAATATATGATCCATCCAAAAGTATAGGGACACCTGACTTTTCCAGCCATATGTTCAAAAAGAGGCACATATCAGTCTTATGGTGTCCACAAACTTTTGCCCAAACAATGTCTTCATTATTTATTATATATTAATTACTTTTACATGGTGATGAATCGAATTTCTTTCCCCCTCTTGCAGGGGAATAAGTGCGTCTTCAACCTGTGCCGTGGCTGCTGTAAGAAAAAGGCCTATAAGGAAGTGGCCGATTGTCCAGGTGAGTTTACACTGTGGCTACTCGATCTGTCCCGGAAAAACTATTTGCATTGCACGGAAACGCGTCTGTGGCTTGTCGAAATAATTAACGTCAGTTTCATGTATTTATTAAAGTGTTTACTGATTTCTCTTTATATAAATACACATTGAATTAATTAAATAAAGAGATGTTTGACTTATTTCATCATACTTTAACAAATATCCGAATGTAAGAAACGCACGATTTATTTATTTATTCTTTTAATTAAATTGTTCGTAAATCGTCAGTAATTTCCCTTTTAAGAGAAATTCTTGAAGCTGTACATAAAAGGCAAAAGAGTCGTTAGTGACGGGAAGCGGCAGCGATTTTCGCTGAGAACAAAACCCCATGTTTTCGTAAAACAAATCGCGTTTCGGTACGGATCGAGTAACGTGTATATATATAAAAAAAAAAATTTAATACAGTTTTCTTTATACATTTCTTGGGCTGTCTATCAAAAGTCAGCCAGCAAAATCTCCTACCATGCACACATTTTTAAAAAAAGGTCATCCTCCGTTTCCTCCTCCGCAGGCCACGGCTTGAAGTTCAAGACGAAAGCGCTGAAGCAGAAGCTCGCAGAAGTCCCGACCGAGACCCCAATCTCATCTTAAACCTCTGCATCGCTCAGTTTTTCCCCAAAACCAGGCTTTTGGATGAGATTTTAGTCTGCTGTAAACGCAACAACAAAGATGTGCATCTTATTCACATAGACATGCATCCGAAAACGAATCCTGCTGCTGACGCGTTACTCCTTCACATTATGAATTTCATGTCAAAAAAAGGACACGCAATTAAAAATCTGTATCTTGCAACAAAATTTGTACGTAGGGTTTTAAAAATTGTGGCTGCAATTAAGCCCCGCCCCTAAAAAATTCTCGGTGCGGTTTTACTGTATTCACACTTTAACGCTCGGATGTTTTTTAGCCAAACAGAATTATTCAAGCGATGCATCTGGTTCTGTTTGAGCTGGGGTTTTTTTTCCTATTAATTTATTACGGTTTAGTTTTTAAACAGAACAGGTACAGGACAAGGCCACGCTCGATATTTGCCACATGTTCAATCCACACCAAAGATTCTGCCGACGTTCTGACGTTTGCACTGGAGAACATTGGTGTTCTTGGCGAAATCAGGACGCCGGGTCACAGCTGGATTATTTTAGTAGCGATCCGAAAATGTGTCTCAAGAGCTCGGACTCTTGGGTCGTTTTTCTTTTGAGGATCATTTGTGACGTTTTGCGTTTTTAATGTTGAGGTTTTTACAAACAATAAAAAAAAGAAACATTTTAAGAAACAATCTGCGCCAATTTGTCCAAATACGGTGCTGTCATTTCTCTCACCGTTGAGCTTCTGAGGTATCAGTGATCCTGTCCTTTTCTTCTTTCTGGACCTACCTGATCCATCCATACTTCTGGATGGAGTTCTCTTCAATTGGAGATCTCTCGGTACACCTGAGGACGGTTCAACTCAGGAACAATGAAGATGGATTAGGGCTACAAGTACCAGATGAACAGAAGATAACCTGAACAATGATGGAACTATATTGAATGGACATTAGGAGTTGATTGTTTCCCTTTTCAGTCCGGTTCCTCTCAAGGTTTCTTCTACATACCATCTCAGGGAGTTTTTCTGGCCACTGGCTCCCTCATTAGGAAAAAACAGAGGGACTCATTTATAATGCTGAAATGTATATTAATCTAACTTTGTAATCCTGCTTCAAATCAATGTACATTATTAATAGTGCGATACAAATAAAATTGAATTGAGTTACAGTTAGATGTGTATTGACTCAGCACATCCACCTAATCACATCACTTCCTGTGTGAATAAACCGTTCAAAAGACAAAAATAGAACAATTTGCCTGCCTATGCCTGATGTAAGAAATAGAACCACTCAGTGTTGTGCAGTTATGGTGTAACAATGAAATTCCCAACTGAAACCAACCTGAAGTTCACTCATTTTATTTAACAGCATGCGCCAGGCTTTTTTATTCCACATACACCACAGAAACTATTAAATCAGTTATAAACTTAGTCCTTACACAGGAGACATGTGTTGTAAAAATTTCCTGTCTTCTCGTTCATAGCTGTTACAAGGCACCGACACTGGAGACTCCTTCCATAAATGTTAAAGACCTCTTTACAGAAATGATATTTGTAATCGGTTTATAGTCCTTATGGATGTGCTGTTACTATATAACAGGTGGTTCATACAGTGTAAACCTGTGATATGTTGCTGCATGTCAGAGAGCCTCCTGACCATTCCCAATAAAGTCTGAATGTGTTAACAGGTTATCTATCAATCCATCTGGGCATCCATCCATTCATTTATCTGGCTATCAATTTGGGTATCTATTTATCCAGGTATCCATCCACCCATCTATTTGGCTATCTATCTATCTTGGTATCCATCCATCTACCTGGGTATCCATCCGCCTATCTATCTATCTGGGTATCCATTCATCTGGCGAGCTATCATCCATCGATCCGGGTATCTATCCATCCATTCAACTGGCAATCTATCTATCCATCCATCCATCCGGCTATCTATCTATCTGGTTATCCATCCATCCAGGTATCGATCTGGGTGGCCATACATCCATCTGGCAATCTATCTATCTGGGTATCCATCCATCCATGTTAAGTGAATTCTCTAATCTGATAAGCCGGAACATTGTGTGCGTTATTTGTGTATCAGCACAACTCTGATACTCAGTTCAACCAAGTCATCTAAAAATACATTTACATTGATTGAAGGATTCTTGAGTATCGGTGCTTGTTATCCTTCACAAACATTTCAAAACAAAGGTTTATTTACAAACAGAGCTTTCTGTTTCCTATGTACAATGACAAGCTGCATTTATAGGTATAAGTGAAATAACACAACAGAACGACCGATTATGTGAAATAAATTTAGCACCTGTCTAATATCGCATAGCTCACCCTCGTACAAGCTCTGAATCATCGAGGCCTGGACTCCAGAAGACCTCTGAAGGTGTGCTGTGATATCTGGTACTACATTAGACCCAGTCCAGTCGATGGGATTGGGATCTGGAGAATTTGGAGGCTGAATCTCAAAGCATCTCTTTGTCTCAGCATTCCTGAACAAGTGTTACACATTATGGTATAATGTTACCATTCAGGGGAGCATACAGAAGATCAGTCAGATCATCACACTGCATCCACTGGCTTGCCTTCTTCCCTTGTGCATCCTGGTTCTATCTCTTGCCCAAGTAAAGCACATACACTGACCTGGCAGTCCATAAGAGCATTTAAAACATCAGAACAAGCCCATTGCTTCCACTGCTTCCATGGTCCAGTTCTGATGCTAATGCATCCACTGTAGGAGCTTTGGTGTACCAGGGTCAGCATGGGCTCTTTTGACCACTTTGAACCAACACGAGCTGTTCTAAGATTTCTACCAAAGCAAGCCTTGTGCTACAGTAGGTCTGTTGAAATGGAGCAGAAGGTTCTAACCTTCATTCACCATATGCATAAAAAGTGGTCCAAGGAAAGACTCCGGTTCACCTGTCATCCTTTCATGGACCACTTTTGGTAGGTACAAACAACTGCACTTCAAGAACACGCAACAAGACCTGGTTGTTTTGCAGATCCTCTGACCCAGTTGTCCAGCCATAGGAATTTGAGAAATGGTCAAAGTTCAGAGATCCAATTTTTGTTGCCCATTTTTCCTTCTTCATACACCTCAACTTCAAAAACTGCTTGCTTTACTTGCTGCCTAAAATATCGCATTGAAACAAAAAGATGTTATTCACTTCACCTCTCTGTGGTCAAGTTATGACTGACAAAATGCATATATTAGATTTCAGGCGTCCGGAACTGGAGATGTTTACCAAATAGCGCGTGGAGATAAATATCCAAATCAATGGAAAAGAAAGAATGCTGTAAGAACATTGTCTTTTCCAATGTATATTTATTTTAAAAGCATGTCCTGTGATGACGTTTCTCTTTTTTATCCGATGTGTAATCAACATTTTGTCACAAGATACAGAAGAAAGTGCATCTTTTTTTTTACAAACAACGACAGGCCGGTACAGCGGAAGTGCCATTTCACTTTCTACCCCCACCCCTTTCTCCCCCACCCCCCCATCTTTTATAATTTTTTTTTGTTTGTATAAGCGTCTGAGCAACGGGGAGTCTTCGGCATCTCGAGTACGGACGACGGGATCTCACCTCCTCCACCCCCCACCCTCCCCCAACTTAAATAAAGTCTTTAGATTGTGATTTTTTTTTTTTTTTTGCGTTCTTCAGCAGGGAAACAGAACTGAACTCTAAGATAAGGGTCTACGATGCTTCTGTGGGCCCACGTGCGCTCCTGCGGGAGAGGCGACGAGTCGAGCGTTCACATGTTGGTGCTCATTCGTGTTTGGCTGTTGGCGGGTGTCAGTTCACCTTGGCTGCCTTCTCGCGGAGGAGACTGCAGGAGATAAGAGAAAGGGTCGGGGGGAAGGATGAGGAATTAGTTACGTGTCGGTATTTTGTTATGTGATAGACGGCGATGTTCGACATACACCTTGTTGTTAGAGAGACCGTTTGTATCAATCATTGATGCGCCTACTGTGTTTTCCATTTTCTTGAATTAACATCGTAATTCCTGCAGAACTTCAATTTGCCAAAATGAGAAAATAAATCTATTTACATTTTTCTATATGTTTATTTATGGTCTACCGAGTGCAGTCAGTGCTTTCCATTCAACCCAAAGGTGTTCGGTAGGGTTTAAGTTAGAACTCTATAGCAGGACGCCTAAGATCTTCCACTCCATCCAATGTTAGCCAGATCTTCATGGAGCTGGCTTTGTGCACATGGGCAGGGAATAGGTTTGGATCTCCTAGTTCATGTGAAGGGAACATTGAATACCACTGCATTTGTGGTTACAATTTGGGAAAGAACCTAATCTGTCTGGAAAAGTAAAAACAGATGATATGCTGTTACCTTAACATGAATCTGGTTACGTAGTACTGCTGCTCTCAGGATCATGGCTTTGGTTCGTCTCTGAAACTCCTTCCCCATCTGCAGTGATTTCTCGAACGTAGTGCTCCTCTGATCCACATCACGTGCATACAGGATCTACACACACACACACACACACACACACACACACGTATATACTTATAGAGAGCGTATATAATAACCTTCATTTCCAAATCATTAAGAGACACCAGACAGCCTGTGTCATACAGTAGTACGGAAGTTGGAGTCAGAGCATGAGGTCATCCAGGATATAGGACCACTTAAGCAGAGAGGGTAAAGGGCCTTGTTCAAGGGACCAACAATGGCACTGAACCCCCAACCTTCTGAATACCTACTATGCCAGCGCATAGCAACTGCTTGACAATGACAGAATAAATAAAGTGATTGAGGTGTGTGAGCGTGTGTGTGCATGCCTTGCTGTGAGAGTCGATACGAGCGTTGATCAGTCCCTCCAGGATCAGCTGAGTAAGTTCATCCTCCAGTGCCGCCACTGTGGTGTTAAACGCCAATGCCATCTTATTCATATCTGCAGACACGTACGGACTGAAGTACTGAACAGGGGGGAAAAAAAAACACACACACACACACACACACACACACACACACACACACACACACACACACGATTCAATCAATAATTCAAATTATAGTAAAAAATTTTTAAAAATAAATAAAACTGAAGAAAAATGTCAATGTTCAATTCAATAATATAATTTACCATTTTAAATTGACAAAATATTATTTACTATTTAACCCTTAATTGATCATTAATTTATTATTTGATACATATCAAAAAAATTACTTTCTTTTAACTCAATGCCAAAAACAAATTTATATTCCATTATTAAAAGTTAATTTATTGACAATTGATTGTTTCTCTTTTATTTATTTATTTTTACCTGTATGAGGGCTCTGTTCCTGATCTGTGTATACAGTGTTCTTACATGTGGAGCCAAATACATGTCTAGGAGAAGATTATCCTAAAACACAAACACCATGGTACATTAACAGTCGTGCACTGGTTCACGGTGAGGAAAAGTTTTCCTGGAACATTATGACGAGGAACGCTTACCTTCATTTCGTCCAGCATTTTCAGACAGGACGCGTACTTCGACTCGTAAAACTTGAAGATAATATCACGCACTTGGGGTTCCAACTCTAAAAATAACTTAAAGGAGCTGTGAAAAGGAGTAATAAAGTCATTAAACTGGATGCCGATTTAAATTCAAACAACAGACAAAAAAGCTCCAAAAAGCCAGCAGGGCATGATGGACGTTGTTAATAAAGCTAACATGTACCTGCTAGAGATGACGTTACGCTGCAGCTCCTGCCTATCGAATGTAGCCAAAGCGCAAAGTCCTCCATAAACTGCTACGTTACTAGGGGAAAGAAGCTGAAAGAGCAAAAATATTTTAAATGAACAACATCCTGGACACTGGATTATACAGGTCATCCTGACATTGTGATTAAATAGATTGGATAGAAAGGAGGTTGTTTAATGATAAAAATAAATAAAAAAAAAAAAAGTCAAACCTCTGGAAAGTCGCAGTGGTCAAAAGAAGCCTGCAGGAAGCACTTGGCAGCAGGTTTATATTTTCTCGAGGCGAGTTCTGCCAATCCTGCAGTGGAAAACAAAGTTTTATTACAGCCCATGCACCTCGGTCCTAGTGAAGAAGCATGGCAAGTCCTAGAGAAGAAAGAATAGCCTCTGCATGTGTCAGTCCTAGAGATGTGGTCTTTATGCTCATCAGATCTAGCAAAACAGGGGTGGTTTTTCTCAGTACCAGTACCGGTGAGGACCTATAGAAGAGGCTCCTGTGTTCTTCAGTCTTGGGGAAGAAAACATTGTGTTTTTGCCGGTCAGTTTTAGAGAAGGGGATTTGACTTATGGGCCAGTCACAGTGAAAGAGGCAGTAAAAGAGGCCTGTCAGTCTAGACAAAGAGTTATGCTCTCTGTGCCCATCAGTCCTAGAGAAGGAGGCATGGTCTTAGTGCCTGTCAGTCCTAGACAAAAAGGCAGGCCCCTGTGCCCATCAGTCCTAGAGAAGGAAGTGTGGTCCCTGTGCCCGTCAGTCTAGACAAAGAGGTATAGTCTTTATCCCCATCAGTCCTAGACAAAGAGGTATGTTCTCAGTGCCTGTCAGTCCTAGACAAAAAGGCAGGCCCCTGTGCCCGTCAGTCCTAAAGAAAGAAGTGTGGCCTCTATGCCATCAGTCCTAAAGAATAAAAGTGTGGTCCCTGTTCCCGTCAGTCCGAGACAAGGAGATGAGACCTATGTGCCCATCTGTCCAAGAGAAAGAGGCTTGATCTCTTTGCCCTTCAGTCCTAAAGAAGAAACATGGCCATTGTGCCAATCAATTCTAGAGAAGGAATGTCTACCCTGTGCCTGCCAGCCCCAAAGAAGATGAGACCTATGTGCCACCCAGACACAAAAAAAAAAAAAAAAAAAAAAAAAAAAAAAAAAGAGATGTGGCCCTGGTGCCAATCGGCCCTAGAGACAAAAAGTTGTGGCCCCTGTACCAATCAGTACTAAAAGACAAAGTGTGGTCTCACTGCCTGTCAGCCATAAAGAAGGAGATGAGAACTATGTGCCCATCAGTCCTAGAAAGTAAGGTGTGGCCTCACTTGTCAGTCCCACTGAATTAGCCCTAAAATCTAAATCACATTTTATATCAAATCAGACTGAAACAGCTCTAATTAGCTGTGTCTGCTTTAAATCCTTCATTCCTTTTATCAGTGTTCACGTGTATCTTAGAGAGTCAGTTTTCTCAACATTATAAACATGATGCGTACCTGCAGCACATTTTAGTTTGGTGAGAACAGCTTGATTTTGACTATCTCTCTCCCCTCGTTGCTGTGTAAAAAAGAAATGGAAAGCACGTTTTTCGTTATGAATTTTGAACATTATGAATTATAATATCGGAACTGACCGGCGGCTTTCACCGACCTCTGCTATCTCTGGAGTGGATTCAGCCTTGCTGACATAGCTAAGTACATGAGACCAGTTTTGGAGATAAACGCTAACCTGTAAGAAAAGAGTAATGGGGTGGTGGGAGGGGGGTGAAAAAGAAACATTCGCACACATTTAAAACATGATCGATTAAATTTCTAATGTGTAGAACACGTTAATGTCAGTAAAAAAATTATCTGGACAAAATCCATGTGGAATGGACAAGAGATTTGGGAGTGGACACATCATAGGATTATGAATGAAAACTTGTAAAAAAAAAATAAAAAAACCAAACAAAAGAAAAAAAGAAAAAGAAATGTAAAGCACTGTCAATTCTCTGTGTATGTAATGCTTCACTCTGTTCTTTCTTTTAAATAAAAAAAAAATAATAATTTAATAAAAAATAATAATAATAATAATAATAAAAAAAAAGGGGATGCCAGGTCATGATCTCGGTACGTCTGCCAGACGGACCAATCGATCCCATGATGAACTCAATGAACTCATTTATTAATATCATTAACACAACTGAAATAAATAGGGTTAATTGGAACCCCTGAATGGCCCAATAGTGTCAGCTTGGCTACGCCGGGATTCAAACTCACAACCTGCCGATCATCTGAAATCCACTCCGTCATCGAATGTAAAACAGTAAACCGCTAAAGGACGTCTGACGTCTCACCTTGATTACATTAAGACACATGTTGATAACGTGCTTGGCGCTTGTGCAGTAGTCTCTGGCTCGAGAGTAACACTTCAGGGCGTTGCTGAGGTCACCGCAGTCCAGGTAATGATCTCCGAGATCATCGTGGCCCCTCCTGAACACACCACAGAGCTTTCTGATTAGATACGTTACATTTGTCATATGTACAGCTGTACAATGAAATGTTTAAGGGAGGCTACAGGCAAACTACAGCAAATTACAAATAGCAAATATATTTCGATTGAAGTTACGTCGAGATAGAAAGAGTCGCCGCACATACACTATTTCCGAAAGTATTGGGACACCTGATTGTTCCTGCTATTTGTGGTTCACAAAGCTGGCAACTCTCAATTGTACAGGAGGTCTTTAAATGCACCCGACACGAGACTTTATTTCATAACTGCTAAATATCTAAGAGAGAACGTCACCATATTATTGATTACGGTCGTGTCCAGATTAATGCGCTTTGGTTTTGGTCTTCTGTACGCACCAAGACAGTGTTCTTAGTCAACGAAAACATACCTTAAAAAAAAATAAAAAAAAAATAAATAAAAATAGTCAAAGACAAAGACCATACAATAATCTGGACAAATTCGAAAACAACGATTTCGTCCAAAAAAAAAAACAAAAAAACAAAAACAAACAAAAAAAAAAAACCCCGATTCGCAGCCACACGTGCGAATTTCTGTCATTTCCCCGAAAGTCGCTCACCCACACCGAAACGTCTGCAACCTCTCATGTCCCTGTGCTGCGTGCGTACAAAACGTAAGACGCTTCGACCCACGTCCTTTCTGTCCACCGTTTATTTACGTTTGTTGACGATAACTAAAGAATACGTTGTCGTTTTAAAAAGCTACGTTTTTTGTCGACTGAACGTTTTAGTGTGGACGTGATCTTAAACATTGCTGCCGACTTTTCAAAAAGTCGGAAAGTGAAGAATCTAATTATAATGTGCTTTATGAGAAAGTGCTCTGAATGAGCTGTTATTACTGATAGGATGTCGTATTAGAGCAATAAATAAATAAACAAATAGACAAAAAACAAAAACATTGGTCAATAAATAAAGTAAGAAAAAAAAAACAACAACAAAAAAAAAGAGTACCTGATGCTTTCTTTGATTGAGTTTCCCTTGTAGTTCTTCAGGTCAGTGTCGAGTTTCTCCAGTTTGAGCAGGGCTTTTTTCCGGGTCGATTCGGCCCAGGCTGTGTCGAGGGGAGGAGGCTCCACTGCTCCTTCAGGAACCGCGTCTGGCACTCCTTGCATATCCCTTAGGGGGAAAATAAAAGTTTATATCTACAAATACAGACGTGTAGCATAAATTCCGGCTCAACATTTGAATCTATAATGAACACAGCACCTTGTGATCTTTATTATTACATCTCTTTGTGACGCACTGACAGAAACCGGTCCTACATCATCCGTAATGTACAGTATATGGACAAAGGTTTGTGGACACTTTACCATAAGATTGATATGTGCTTTCTGAACGTCCTATTTCACATTTAGTTTCCATTTGCTGATATTATAATATCCAATATTCCAATAGGTGAGGAGGCCTGGGGTCCCGTCGGCGTTCACATTCACCCCAAAGGTGCACAATAGGAGTGAAGTTAGAGCTCAATAGCAGGAGAACTTCCACTCCAACCCACGTAAAGCATTGCTTCATGGAGCTGAGCCTTGTGTACAGGGGCATTTCAAGGCTGGAACAGTTTTGGGTCTCCGAGTTCACACACAGGAAAATAATTTCATGCTGCCGCATCCAGACATTTGTGTGCCTTCAACTTGAACCACATGTGGCTGGAAAAGTGAAGCGTCCCAATACTTTTGTCCATATCATAAAAAAAAGTTTTCATGCTTGTGTTTTCCTGAAAATTTTTTAGGTAATTTTAGAAGATGTACTGAAGCTGCTCTTGCCTTGTTGCTTCGGTGAGCTTGCGATGGATCTCTTCGTAAACGTCGACGTTAAATGTTCTTTGGACAAAAGACAAGGCCATCTTCAGAGCTTCCACGCGTAACTGCGGGCAGTGATCGGCGATGAACTGCAGCCGCTCGATCCTCATCAGCCCGCTGTAGCTGGACGCATACTGCTCAAGATCCTGTAGGAGAGAAATAAAAAACCCATTTCCTCTTTCTTGCTGAGGAAGAGACTCCGATAAACGGATCTACATTTAAAATCTGTTTGTACGAGGCAGAAAACCGTCACCTTCTGGTGTTGCTTAAAGGTTTGAGAAAATGTGCCAAGACAATGAAATTACAAAGAATGCAAGTTTGTTGACAGCATCTACTGGATGTGCACTGAATACGTACCAGGGTGGGATTTTCCACAACGTAATTGGTGTCGGGTGCATTCTGCTGGTCTTCCTGAGGGTCGGCATCGATCTGCATGGGCTCTACCGAACCCTGCGCGAGAAAAAAAAAACAAAAAACAGCAGTGCAATCAGAGCGACATCACAGGTAATTCTTTACCCGAAAGAAAAAGAGTCCACTCTCCCTCTCCGAATTCTTCTTATATTTGTTTTCTGCTGCCCCTGATTACACTACAGGTCATAACTTCCAACCTCCTCAAACCCCAAATACAGCATGCGGTAGTGACATCAAATCACCAATTTTGCACAAAACAACACTTCTTTACATACATGCACTACATCGACACTAGTTTGTAGACAGTTGACTATACGATTGGTATGTACTTCCTGAATATCCCACAACTCATTTAGTCCTTATTGCTGTTATCATAACCATCACTCTATTGGGAAGATGTTCCACTATATTTTGGAGTGTGCTTCTGAAGATCTGTGTGAGATTCATTCGGCCACAAGGATGTTAGTAAAGTCAGGTACTGATGTAAGTGAGGTGAGAAGGTGTGGAGTTTAGTCATCCTTCACAGTCACTCTAAAGGTTTCAGAGGCCAGAGCTCTATAGCAGGCCACTCGAGATCTTCCACTTAAACCAATGCGATATTCAAAGCAAATAACATCCTCATAATAACAGTTTAGAGAGAGAAAAAAAAACACATATTGCAGGTGTAATCTGGGTCAGAGCATCTCCAAAACAGCTGCTCTTGTGGGATGTTCCCGGTCTGCAGTGGTGCGTATCTATCAAAAGTGTTCCAAGAAAGGAACAGTGGTGAACCGGCGAGGCTGGCCCGTGTGGTCGGATACAACAGATGAGCAACTGTAGCACAAATTGCTGAAGAAGTTAATGCTCGACGGGTCACGACTGTTCTGGCAGCAAAGAGGGACCAACACAATAATAGGCAGGTGGTCATGATAGTATATGTTCCCAAAGCACAATACTGTAGAAATGAAACTTGGATATACGCAGATTTACTGTCCTCAAAAAAAAACAAAAACAACATACACATTGTCAAAACAACTAGCAACAAAAGTGAGTGCACCCTCAGTGACAACAGCTGTACGTGGCGTAACCCTGCAAAGCCACACGTCCTATTCGTCATGTTCATGTTTTTATCTGCTTGTCAGGACCAGACACATTTGTGTATCTTGTATTAGAGCAGTTAAAATTTGGTGTTTTCTGAACAATTCTCTCATATTGACCACTGAATGTTCAACATGGCACCTCACGATAAAGACTCTTTGGTAAAGGCTCAAAAACAGAACCAGAAGGTCCACTCGTCAGTACTCGGACCGTACGCCGCACACTGCGACAAATCGGTTTACATGGCTGTCTGAAGCTGCTCACAAGAAAGCCTGCAAACAGTTTGCTGAAGAACAACCTGTCCAAGAGCATGAATTACTGGAACCATATCCTGAAGAGATTAAGATAAACTTGTTTGGCTCAGATGGTGTCCAGCATGTGTGGTGATGCCCTGGTGAGGAGAACTAAGAAAACTGTCTGCACATTGACTACTTTTAAATATATCCAAGTTTCATTCTAACGAATACTAAAATGGTTGGTGAAATGTCAGGGGTGTACTGCCTTCACATGTAAATGAACTTGAGTAACATCCGATTCTTAATCCATAGGGTTTTAATATGATGTTGGTCCACACTAAGCAGCTAGAACAGCTTCAACTCTTCTGGGAAGGCTTTCCACAAGGTTTAGAAGAATTTTGGACCGTTCTTCCAGAAGCGCATGTGTGAGGTCAGACACTGATGCTGGACGAGAAGACCAGTCCCTGCTACAATTCATCCCAAAGGTTCAGTTCAGGACTCTGTGTGGGCCAATCAAGTTCTTCCACACCAAACTCACTCATCCATGTCTTTATGGATCTTGCTTCATGTTGGAACAGGAACAGGCCATCCCCAAACTGTTTCCACAAAGTTATGAGCATGAAACTGTCCAAAATGTCTTGGTACGCTGAAGCATTAAGAGTTCCTTTCACAGAAACTAAGGGTCCGAACCTAACTCCTGAACAACAACCCCACATCATAATCCCCTCCACTAAACTTTACACTTGGCACAATGCGATCAAACGAGTAACGTTCTCCAGGCGACCACCAAACCCAGACTCCTCCATCTGATTGCCAGACAGCGAAATGCCATTCGTCACTCCAGAGAACACGTCTCCACTGCTCTAGAGTCCAGTGATCGCCTGCTTTACACCACTGCATCCGATGCTTTGCTTTGCACTTGGTGATTAAAGGCTTGGATGCAGCTGCTCGACCACATGAAGTTTGGAGGTCTGTAGCTATTGACTCTGCAGAAAGTTGGACCCCTGTGCACTGTGTCTCAGCATCCGCTGACCCGCTGTGATTTTACGTGGTCGAACACTTGGTGGCCGAGTTGCTGTCGATCCCAATCTCTTCCACTTTGTTAGAACACCACTAACAGTCGACTGTGGAATATTTATTACAGAGGAAATTTAACGACTGCACAGATGGCACTGACAATCGTTACCTATCAAGTTAATCAGTCATGTACAGTCCTGGTCCATGACAATATCTTTAAAAGTCTGGATTGGAGAATACGTTCTAAGCAGGATTAAGTAAATGCTCTGAATCGAACATCCAACTGTGCCACACATCAGTGGAAAAAGTCACGTCATGTGTTACTCCAAGACTGGCAAACATGCTGTGAGGCAGGAGCTGAGCATTGAGTCTCCAGTAAAAATAAAAAAATAAAAAAATAAATACCTTTTGGAGGAAGCCACAGAAAGATCACTTCTCCTGTCCTGAACCAGCTTTGAGCTAAAAATCATATGATCTCGGTGCATTACGGCAGAAGAACAGGAACACCACAGCAGCATTATTATTAAAAATGAAGCTCAAACTCTTTGTCACTCAAATAAGCAGCTCCCCAACAAGCTCCAGATTATTGACAAAAGTTTATGGACACCTGACCATAAAATTGGTATGTGCCTCTATTTGTACAGTCCACATTTATTCTCCATTTGCTGTAATAAGAACCTCCAACTCTTCTGGGAAGATGTTCGTCAATTTTGGAGGGTGCTTGTGGAAATTTCTGGAGATTCATTCGGCCACAAGGGTGTTAATAAAGTACTGATCTAAGGGAGGTGAGGAGGCCTGGGGTGCAGTCAGCGTTCACATTCATCCCAAAGGTTTTTGACTGGGTTGGAGCTCTATAGCGGGACATCTTCCACTCCAACACACGTCGAGCATTTTTTCAAAAATACGTGCACGGGGGTATTGTCATGCTTAAACAGGATTGGATCTCGTAGTTCAAGTGAAAATTTCACTTGAAAGAGGGCGGGGTTTCCGGGTTATAAGCACCTACACGTTTGTCAATCATTCCAGATCCTTCATTCATGCACTTGTGTATTATGATGCTGAAACTCCGGAGCTCCTGTCGAAAACTTTGGCAGGTTAGATGTTTAAATATTCAATTCACTCTCTAAACGTTAGGAAGGACGGCAAGGAAACCGCTGGTAATTGAACACCCAGAAAGAAAAACCCACCCAGACTGCTTCATAGGTCAAACTCTACTCATCTTCCGTTTTTAATCGTGTTTCTGAACAATAAGGAAAGCAATTTCCTTCCTTCACGAAAAGAATCGATTGTCATTTTGATGCGTCGATGACACGACATGCACAACCTGATGGCTCTCGATCGCAGTTTTCGGATTAGACTCCGATCTCGGACCACACTTGCGAAAGCTGCTCAGGTCTGATCGAAAAAAAACAACAACAACAACATTATAATAAGACATGTGACATCAAGCACATAAACCTCTAAAAGTAAACACACACAGTGAACCATCAACTGCATGCATACAAGATAACTAGAGCAACTCAAGGTCCTTTAGTAACACAGTTTCATTAAAATTATCTTACATCTAAAAAAAAAGGTTTTCTGGTTGCAAAAACAAACAAACAAAACAAAAAAACAATATCACCAGCTCCAGAATTGTGCTAAAACACACACATTTTGCTTTATAAACCAGTGAGAACATTTTAGAAACGTATGTATGGATTATCTTCAGACACACATCCATGTTGTCTGAGTTACCTGACATCATAAGGAGATTATATGATTTATAATCCATCCAAGAACCCTAAAGGAACCCCAGATTCACCAGTAGTCATCAGTCAGCTAGCAAAGAGGTTAGCTAACTAGCAAAGGACTTCAATGAGCGAACACCGCTGTTGTGAGCTTCCTAACAAGCCAGACAACATCCATAACCGTGTCATTCATATAGTGAAACCCAATATATGTAATTATAGCACATTATAACGTTCGCGTGGAGACCTACAGAGCTCATGCTAGGCGCTCGCGCCGATCTGCGGCCCGCAATGACCAGGATTAGCGATTAGCATGACGACCAACGCTAATGCTAGCAACCAAATAAAACCCCTAGAGACGGTTACAATTATACCGTCACCCAAGAACTGATGTGTTTCCACTCCTCCGCGTTGACAAATCGGTCCGTTCTTAATACAACAAACTTCTTTAAAATGTATAATACTTTCTTTTTTCTTTATTTTTTACCTGAAAGTTAAAGACCTGCACGGGCAGAGGCATCTCCTCCTGCTTCTCTGCTGCACAAACCAGCCGCGAGCGCACACAAACACATCCGGGCCACGAACGAGCGCGTAACCCCGTCGCCCTGCGCGATGACGTCATCAAGGCGCCGGCTATGCAAACTTCCTTCCTTCCCCCCCAAAAGCGTGTGCTGGAAAAATATTATTATTATTATTATTATTATAATTATTATTATAATTATTATTATTATTATTATTATTATTTGTGCTCATGTTTTGTTTTCACGATTAAAACACATTTACTGACCAAAAAAAGAGATGAATATGAAAAAGAAAAAATTTATATATATATATATATATATATATATATATATATATATATATATATATATATATATATATGTATATGTATATGTATTATTCCTGTAATAATGTAACAGTGTAATTAATAATGCAAAATAAATGACCGTATCTATTAAACAAAGAAATAAAATCAATTTCGGAAATAGAAAATACTTTATAGCACATTTATTATTTCTGAAATGGATTATATCTATTTTAAATAATTAAATTTAACAGTAGTTTTATTTATTTTCATTTTCTATTGAAACTAGCCCCTTTCATAATACACTATGTGCAAACAAAGACTAACTGACTGACTAACTGTCTCGCTGGTCTCACTGACAGATTAACTGACTGACTGACTAATTAACTTACTGACTGACTGATTATCTTACTGACTGACTGATTAACTTACTGACTGACTGATTAGCTTACTGACTGATTAGCTTACTGACTGACTGATTAACTTACTGACTGACTGACTAATTAGCTTACTGACTGACTGATTAACTTACTGACTGACTGACTGATTAGCTTACTGACTGACTGATTAACTTACTGACTGATTAGCTTACTGACTGATTGATTAACTTACTGACTGATTGATTAACTTACTTACTGACTGATTAGCTTTTCTGACTGACTGATTAACTGGCTTACTGCCTCACTGACTAATTAACTGTCTCACTGATTGTTTCACTGACTGACTGATTAACTGTCTCTCTGACTAACTGTCTCACTGACTAAATAACTGACTGATTAACTGTCTCACTGACTAAATGAGTCTCTTGATTAACTCTTTCTGATTAATTAACTGTCTCTGACTGATTAACTGACTGACTGTCTCACTGACCAATTAACTGTCTCAAGGACTGATTTACTTACTGGCTGTTTTGCTAACTCTGATTGTCTCACTGAGTGAATAACCAATTTAGTCACTTACTCTGATTGACCACCTCACTGACCTACTCTGACTAATTTACACCCAGTGACTGGTTACCTGTTTTACAGACTGAGTGGCTGACTGTTAATTGGCCAGTTAACTTATTGACTGACAAATCAAATGACTGACAGACTTCTAAAGACTATACAGCTAACATAAGTTTCAAATTTCGTACCTGTCTTCAAAATCAACCCATTAGAATTCTACTTTAAATTTAAATGGATGTCTCTCAATAACACAAAGAAACACTACAAATAGTTGTTATTATTATTATTATTATTATTATTATTATTATTATTATTATTATTATTATTAGAGGACTACAGATATTTTTATTTAGAAAAAAATACCTTTTTCTTATTACATGGAATTAAATCTATAAAAACGTATACAATAAAAAAAAAAAGGACAAAAATATTTATTAAAACTAAATAGTTTAAGATGAAAAAAAACAACAGTGGCACACTTAAATACATTCAAGGACTCAATTTTATTAATGCATACATTTTAAACTCACATGATTTTAGTAACAGTTCAATAGGATTTCTGATTGTTATTGTGTCTACTGAAGCCAACTGTAAGGTTAAGGTGGATATCCACCATCAGGTCATTAACACAGAAACATACACCGTATAGTTTTTCTTTACATTTTGAACAATCTGTTTCATTCGTACAGTACATCATTCACTCGTGTGCACAGAAACACACACACAAATCGTACTCTCAAACTCAAAAGGCAAAAAAGTAGAAACAAAGTTAGATACATATCTTGTCTAAAGTTGAAAATTTGGCATGCTAGCCACACAAAAAAACAATCCACAATGGCACGTGTCAGCTTGTGTATACTGCAAAATATGTAGCAGAAATCCAAAGGATGGAAAAAGGTTCCAGTTTACAACGAAAAACAATGAATTAAATATGCATACAACACTGTAATGTAAAGAAATCTTCAGAAAAACAACAAACAAAAAAAAATTTTTTTTAATTCGGCAAAGAATGAAACGTACACAGTTTCTACCTCATGCCAAATCAGCCGAGATGTTTGGTTTGCCATGTGGTTTTTGCCTTATCTTTGCACTGGAGCTACAATGCTAATCAAGCTAACTAGCAAATTTTTTGGGGGGGAGAATTTTCTTAATGACAGGCTAAAATTTTTGAGGTAAAAGTTGACGTTTCTGACATGTTTTACTAATTTTCAGTCAATAGAAATTACATCTACCACATATAAGACTCATGAAACACTTTGCTAGCTAGTCAGGTATAGCATTAGCTAGCTTGTCATCAGTGTCCTTGTTTCCCTAGTGTATAGCAATACTGTCCTCAAAACTTCACTGGAGTAGACAGTGTACTATGTGTAAACAGCAAATAAAAAAGACATTTGTTTCTAAAAAAAAGAAAAGAAAAAAAGCCATTCCTTTTTTCAAAATGGCCGACTGTTTTAGCACTGTGACTTCCTCATAAGCCAGCATGTGGTCTATACAGTTTTCACAACACAAAACTTAAATGGATTACTTGTTAGCAGATCAGCTTTCATATCTCCAGTGTGAAATAAAAGGAAAAAAAAAACACTGCGCTTAGAGGGAAGAAAAAAAAAACGCTGTGTAAGTTTTATTTTTTGGCCAAAGTTTTTTGTTTTCCTGTAAATTTGATACCCGGTTGAGCTTCAGACACCAACTGATTTTAAATATACACATTTTAGTCATGATCACTCCTTTGTTTTTTCCTTGTGCTGTAAAACGCCATCACGTACAGTAGTCACACAAACACCGAAATGAAAAGAGCTGTATTCAGAAGGCGGTCGTTTTTTTTCCTTTTTCTTTTTTTTTTCCTTTACAGTCAAGAACGAGAGACGGCATCGATTCGATCCTCAAGTTATTCACAATATCTATTTACACAAACTTCAGACACGTTCACAGATCAATAAGGAAAAAGGTAGAAGAAAAAAAAGAGGGGGTATGGGGGGGGGGAATTGATGCCCACCTTGGCCCAAAATATAAAAAATGTGTTAGCAGTAAGAAAAATCTCCACAGAGGAATTCAGAGAATGTGTATAGAGGGACATTTTTTACGTCCGCATCTCACAGGGTCACCTTGTTGACGTAGGAAGGGCTTATTTAACCAGTTGATCAAACACTTTATAAACAAAACAAAAAAACAATATCACATTTTTAGTTTTTGAGACTTATCAGCTATGTAAAAACTGCGATTGAGCAACTTCCTCAATCCAGCTGTTACACAGCTGACCAGCTAACCAAATCATGCTTACACTAGTTATTATATTGTGTAATCATAGCCAACAGAATTCAAGAGTAAGCTAGTTTAGGTTAGGTCAATTTATATATATATATATATATATATAAGCTCCGCCCATTAATCTCAGAAACACCTGTGTGTGAGACTCAATAATCTTCCATTACGGTTACGTTTTTTTTTTTTTTTCCCATTCTAATTTTTTGACCTTTTTGTAATTATGGACACATGCGACCCTTGAAATAACCGCTGTATCGAAATGATCCACAATGCACAAATTGTGTGTTAAATGATACTGTATATCACAAAACCAAATATTAGCGCATGCAAGGTGTGTATGTTTTCTTAAGGACCTTCTAATGACCACAAATTAAGCACCAATTAAGGCATTCGAGTTCAGAAATAGGGATGAGAGGGAATTTTGGCACGATCTTGTATTTTTGTGCCTTTTGCTATAAATATTTTTTCTTTTTGCAGCGCTAGGTCTAAAACTCCAGCGTGTGATGTTTCACCTGTTGGTTTATTTTTTATTTTTTAACCTCGTCTCTTTCCAAATTGGCCGGTAGGAACTCAGTGTGATGACTGTGTGTTGAAGTGAAATACTCCGCACTCTGTGTGAGTGTGTGTTATTTTTTTTTAAAACACTGTACATTTCTTCCCTCTCTTCTTGACGGGCGGGGGGCAGAGGACGGCGCGAATGGCCTCGTCGAACACCGTCTTCAGCCCTCTCTGTGTTAGAGCCGAGCACTCCAGGTACTTCACCGCTCCTGTGAATAAAGCGTCCATAATTTTACATTTCTTTAAGCCATATAAAGTTACAATTAGAATCGTAGAGAGTAATCTATGACACAAACTGCTTTCTGTTCTCACTTACAGCATTTAGGATACTATCTTTCTAATGACACGTCAGCAAACACATTTATCCTTCCATAAATAAACATTAAATAAAGTTCTCGTTCAGAAAACCTCACTCTGTCAATGTCTATCATTGTCAAAGCCAAAGTCTCTATGAACAAGCTGTTAAATTATCACGTAGTAGGAAGTGTAGAAACTGCTGTTATTAAAAATTAATCATCAACACATTCCAACCAATCAGATTGGAGAATCCAACAGCGCTATTAAACGGCGTGGGGAATGGCAAGCTATTTTGGTGATACTAATTGGCAAGAAAGTTGCGTCTTTGTTCCAATTGGATGGATTTTGTTCGTTTTTTCTTTCTTCCTGTTTTTCTGTCAGAATATGTAAAAACATTCTGCAAACATTGCAAAAAGTGCTCAGAAATTAGGTGCAGTGAAGAGCCCAAGCCATTCAAGTGACAAAGTTAAGATATAAGTTCTTACAATTATTTGTCCTGTCAAACAATAAACAACTTCCCTTAAGTTCCTTATCTTCCAACCAAAATCCTTTAAGAAGCTGTGGTTTCTGTCTATAATTTTATAACAAGGGGGTTGTTGGGAAATTCTGCAGAGATTCAAAAATACGGACAAAAAATACAAACACAACAGAATTTTCTTTTACCAAAACAACGACAAATGGCGTTCTCACTGTAACCTCACTAACTACAGTCGTTCCAGTCTTAGCTAGCATTAACTATCTGACTATCCTAGACTGCTCAATGGTTTAAATTTATTTAAATAAAGTCAAGTTTATTTCTATAGCACTTTTCACAACGGACATTGTCTCAAAGCAGCTTTACAGAATTTAGCAGCTTGACATTACCCAGATGAGGATGGGTTCCCCTTTTGAGTCTGGTTCCTCTCAAGGTTTCTTCCTCATAACATCTAAGAGAGTTTTTTCCTTGCCACAGTCTGCTCATCAGGGATAAATACACATTATTCACCTTAAATGTTAAATTCTGTAAAGCTGCTTTGAGACAATGTCTGTTGTGAAAAACGCAATAGAAATAAACTTGATATCAAGAGTGTGATTATAGTCTTTAAACAATACAAAACACTGGAGAGTGAGAACTAACATGAGCACTGGAATGTGAGATTATGAGTGATGTTCTTTTTACAGTCTTATACAGTCAGGTGAGATTGTGGAACCAGGAGCTACTGAGCAACTCATAAAATAGCTCAACATTTGCGATCATCACAGATCACACACCAGCTTCTCCATGCCACTCAAAGAGGTCTAATGTCAAAACTCTACATAAAGTAGGATCCAAATGGCGCTGGTACGTCTCTAGATGGTTTGGGATGTTTGCAGGGTCGGCTGAATAAACAATGCAGACAAATTATAGTATTAAAAATAGTTTGGTGAAGGTTTGGTTTTTTTGCTATCCAGGATATGAAATCTTGGGAATTTGAGCTGTGTGAGTGATGAACACACCAAAAAACAGTTCATAGACATTGCTCTGTCAGAATATCAGTAAAGAAATCTGTAAAACTCTCGCTCTCTCACTACCAGGACATTTTTTTAAACAAAAAATATTTTTTGTTTATAATTCGCTGGCTTCTGAACTTGCGATGCGATCGTTTAAAAATGAACAGTAACAACAACAACAACAAAAAAGAGTTTGGCATCATTAGCAAGTTCATCAAAAGAAGCGTTTTGCAAACGATTCTCACGTCGATGTTGATCATGACTTTCCTACTGAAGTACTAAAGAAATGCGGGGAACATGCAGAAACCAAGAAAGTGCTAAAACATAAACAAAGTTTCAGACAATGTTTGAAAAAATCTGACTTTTATAGATACCTCGAAATACCTTCGAAACTTTATTTCTCGCAATTCCGACTTTATTTCTCGCAATTCCGACTTTATTTTCTCGTTAAAACATCCAAAATGTTTGGTGGATGTTGTCAGCCTGAAGTTTGAAGCTGTTGGTGATTGTTAGACCCAAGTTCTCTCAGGGGATCAGAGGCTCAGTTTGATATCCTGTGATTCTATTGATTGGAGCAGATTTAATTTTTAATGTGTAAAACTTTCTGGCGGGGTGAAGCTGCCTGACTGGCAAAAAAAAAAAAGTCGGAATTGCGAGAAATAAGAAATTAGGCAAACTTTGTGTCGGAAACAGGCTTTCATAGTGTTAACCTGTCCAAAATTTAGCGGGTGGTGCACCAGCAATAACAGTCCGTGTGGAAACACAATGCTCCGTATGTAGTTAAATGGACTAAACGAAGCATCGAGGCAAATCATTTGAATCTTGCATTTTTCTCTTTGTATCACACGAGTTACTTGAGGAATCGTTTCAGCCCTACTCTACATGTCATGATTACTGGATAGAGAAAGGAAGTTCTTTTCTGCCATTCCTTTTGTCACTCACTACATAATTAGCTATTTATATTGTGGACAGATTTAGTGAGCGAGAGATCCCTCCATCTTGAAGAAGGGTATTTACAACCAACAGCGAAATACTGAGTAAAAAAAAGGTTATATTATATGTATATTAGCTCTTACCGATCTCTCTGGCCATGGCGAGACCCTGAGGATACGTAATAGGGGACAGTTTTTTGTCTCTCAGGCGCTCGATTGTGTCCTTATCGTCCCGCAGATCCAGTTTGGTTCCCACCAGGATGATGGGTGTGTTGGGACAGTGGTGACGCACCTCAGGATACCACTGCGTGCGTGCGCGCACACACACACACACACACACACACACACACACACACACACACACAGTCAACACTCCTAAGTTTATAATCAGGACATTTTCCACATAATCCTAAACCCAATACCTCATAATGACAATGACAGTTTTTGCCGCTATTTTATAAATAAAAAAATAAAGAAATCATGAAATGGTGCATCCTCAGTTCTCTGGATCATCTTCTTTGTGTTCAATTTATTTTAATCGGGAGGGGGGGGGGGTTGCTTCCATTGTCTGGGCATCTTCATTGAGCTTGCATTGTGCAAAGAGAAATTGTAATGCTACAGCATACAAGGACGTCCTAAACTATTGTGTGCTTCTAACTTTGTGGTTTCTGCAAGAACCAAATATGGGTGTAATGGTCAGGTGATTGGAAATATTTGACCACACAGTGTATATACACACACACACACACAATATGAATAAATAAAAAAATCAAATACTTACCTTTGCTCTGACATTTTCGAACGAAGCCGGGCTCACCAGCGAGAAACAGATCAAAAACACATCCTTCAAAAACAAAAGACAAAAGAAAACTCAATAAATTAATATTTACTATGGAACAAAATGGCAAGAGGTCTGGACACACAGTCTTTTATGGTTTTCCAGACATATGCATGTCAATTTTGTTTCTATACAACAGACTCGATAAAGGATAAAAAAAAAAAAAAAAAACAAACACAAGAATTGGACAGTGAAAGACTGGAAAACAGTTCAGTGGAGTCCAAATGGAACATTTTTGTCTCTAACAGAAGAACTTGTGTAAGAGGAAGAACAGGAGAGAAGATGTGATCAGACTCCCTCACCCCCCAGAGTCACACATGGAGGTTGACGTTTAATGGTTTGGGGTTGTTTTGGAGCAGGAAAGGTTGGAGACTTATTCAAGAAAGTGATAGGAACCAACTGAACCAACATGGCAACTATTCCATACTTCAACACCATGCAATTCCAACAAGACGGTGGCACCGCAACTAAATCCTATTGAACTGCTGTGGGATGAACTGGATCACAAGAAAGAAATCTCTAACTGGTGTAGAACATCCTTGGCAAGTTTTATAAGAGGCATGAAAAAGAATTTTAGATGAATGTTTGGAGAAACAAACATCTGGGCATTTATATCTTTGCTTAGTCAATCTTCATACCGTTACATGACTGGAGTTTGTCGCATAGAAACAAAAGGAACACGAGTCTCTCATAAACCATTTCATTCAGTAGATTTTATCCAAATTGGTGCTCAGCTGGTAAACAGAACCAAGATTGGTCCTCCCTTGTTCTCCATTTATATTTGACCTCTTTGTAAGGTCATATCCTCACATTACCACTGCTTCATAGAACCTTCACAGGAACCTTTACAGGTGACACTGAAATAATTCTCTCCTTCCACCTACAGACATTCTTGTCAGGCAGATATCTCATTGTGAATGGCAGCTCATCGACTAAAGCTTAATCCCAGATAACTGAACTGCTGGTCATCCCAGGTGATTTATCTCCATAAGATCTTGTGATCTCCATGGACAACTCTCAGATCTCACATCTGTCCACTTTTCCTTTTCTTCCTAACCACTGTCAAGTCAAGTCAAGTCAAGTTTATTTGTATAGCGCTTTTCACAACAGACATTGTCTCAAAGCAGCTTTACAGAAAACAACAGTGAAGGTGAATGGTGTGCGTTTGTCCCTGATGAGCAGCCGTGGCGACAGTGGCAAGGAAAAACTCCCTTAGATGATATGAGGAAGAAACCTTGAGAGGAACCAGACTCAAAGGGGAACCCATCCTCATATGGGTGACATCAAAAGTTTGGTCATAAATCTTTCAACAATACAGAACAATTTGTGATCATCATAGATCCAGCATCAGCTTCTCCATGCCAGGGCCTTTAAACACTCGGCATCTACTTCTCCATGATCATCCATAGGTCCATAATCTTCACGAGGTGGGACGTGACTGGATGGAGCTGGCCAAACCTCAGGATGCCTCGGGATGGGGAGAGAAAGAGAAGCAGTGGAGAGGAATTAGCGTAGCTGCTGTTCATGATATTAACAGCACAAGTTGATAATGTGCATGTGATCAGATGTTCTGGAGCACAAGGTTGTGATGTGATGTGTGTGATGTGTGTTATGTGTAGGCTTTGCTAAAAAGATATGTTTTTAATCTGCACTTAAACTGGGAGAGTGTATCTGAACCCCGAACACTGTCAGGAAGACTATTCCAGAGTTTAGGAGCTAAATGTGAAAATGCTCTACCGCCTTTAGTGGACTTTGCTATTCTAGGAACTACTAGAAGCCCAGAGTTTTGAGATCTCAGGGAGCGTGACGGATTGTAGCGTGTTAAGAGACTGGATAGATACATGGGAGCCAAACCATTTAGTGCTTTATAAGTGAGTAGCAGTAGTTTGTAGTCTATTCGAAACTTAATAGGAAGCCAATGTAGGGACGATAAGATTGGGGTTATATGATCGTATTTTCTTGACCTAGTAAGAACTCTTGCTGCGGCATTCTGAACTAACTGAAGCTTGTTTATTAATGATGCAGGACATCCACCTAGTAATGCATTACAGTAGTCTATTCTAGAGGTCATAAACGCATGGACGAGCTTCTCTGCATCAGATATAGATAACATATTTCTTAGCTTAGAAATATTTCTAAGGTGAAAGAAGGCTGTTTTTGTAACTTGATTGATGTGATTTTTAAAAGATAAGTTGCTGTCTAAAATAACTCCCAGGTCTTTTACCGTTGAACTAGTAGTTACAGAACAACCGTCTAAATGCAGGCTGAGATGCTGGAGCTTCTGTGTACTATTTTTTGGGCCGATGAGCAAAATCTCCGTTTTATCAGGATTTAATAGCAGAAAGTTATGGGTCATCCAATCTCTTATTTCTTCAACACACTCAGTTATGCGAGCTAATTGAGCTGTATCGCCTGGTTTGGATGAAATATATAGCTGGGTATCATCAGCATAACAATGGAAGCTAATTCCATGCCTTCTAATAATATTTCCTAATGGAAGCATGTATATTGTAAAAAGCAGGGGTCCCAGAACTGACCCTTGTGGCACGCCATAATTTACTAGCATTATCCTGGATAGCTCTCCATTTAAATCTACGAAATGGTAACGATTGGACAGGTAGGATTTAAACCAGCTTAATGCCTGTCCCTGAATACCGATGTAATTCTGTAAGCGATCGAGGAGAAGATCATGATCTATAGTGTCGAACGCAGCACTAAGATCTAGTAAAACTAATAGGGAGATGTAGCCTTGGTCTGAAGCTAAAAACAGGTCGTTAGTGATTTTAACTAGAGCAGTTTCTGTGCTATGATGGGGCCTAAAACCTGACTGAAACTCTTCAAAGATATTGTTCTCCTGCAAGTGGTTACATAGCTGGGCAGCGACAATCTTTTCTAAAATCTTAGACATAAATGGGAGATTTGAAATTGGTCTGTAATTCGATAGCGTGTTTGGATCCAGATTAGGTTTTTTAATGAGGGGCTTAATAACTGCTAACTTGAGGGATTTAGGGACATGACCTAACGATAGTGAGGAGTCCTTTACTTCTTACATTGTAATCTAATAAGGAAGTGCTAGCTCAGTGCTTAAGGCTGTGGGTTACTGATCAGAAGGTAATGGGTTCAAGCCATGGTAGTACTAAGCTGCAACTCTGGGGGGCACTTGAGCAAGGCCCTTAGCACTCTGTTCTCCCGGGGCGGGCTACCACGGCTGACCCTGTGCTCTCTCCCCAGCTTTCTAACATTGCTGGGAAACGCGATGAAATAATCTCATTGTAATATACATTTGACAAGTATAAAGCACCTCCTACCTTTAGCACACTGGACTCACTGGACAACTGCACCTAATGTCTGGTAGGTTTATCTCTAAAAGACATTTTTCCTTTGTAACTGATCCAGAATTCAACTACACTACATGACTGCTTGACTGCTCACAACATTTCTAGGGTGCCAGATGTTCTCCCAACATGGTCAAAGACAAGATGCCGAAACCCACGAGGATCCGACCCATCTAGAGACGTTCCAGCGTCAGTTGGATCCCACTTCATGAAGATTTCAGACATTGAACTTTGAGGATAATCAACCTCTTAATCATTAACCAAAAAACCTTCTACATATGCAGTTTCTCCATCATTGAACTTTGTTGGTGTTGAATCTATATTGATCTTAAATGTTGAGCCAATTTATGAGCTGTTCAGGAGCTCCTGGTTCCACAACTCCAACTGACCGTATAACTTAAGAAAAGGGATAAATATACAAAATTCACTGATATCTAATTTATTTTCTATTATTCTTACATTCTGTAACCATGTCCATTGTGAAAATTGCTCTAAAAATAAACTTGAGTTGAATTAAATTGAATATTAATATGCAACCTGAACAGAAGCATCACTCGCTTTCATTTTCACCCCTTTACCCATAATGCCGTCTGACTTTCCGCTGTAAGCGGCGCAGTGGTTCATCTCGACACTACAATGGCAATGCGGCGGCGCTTTATTGCGTCAGTCTGTTCAGCTCTCTCGTTTTTTATCTATCATGTCAACGCATCGCCTCACATCGTCCATCTCTAACTGGCCGCATTGCATTCTGGGACAACGAGTCGAGCGTTTGCTTGAACGTTTCTTTACCACTTCTTTACTGGACTCGTTGACAGTTCGAGATCGAGCACGTGTTTCTTTAAAACCCCCTGCGACACATTTTGCAAACGATTATAAGACATTCATCGTACAGCTTACAATGATTTCTCTCAGGTCTAAAAATCCCAACAAAGGGACAACATTGGACTTTGATTTACGAAGGTCATGAGTTCAAATCCCTTTACCCCACACCAAGATGCCACTCCTGGGCCCCTGAGCAAGGCCCTTAACCCCGTAGCTGCTCAGTTGTATGAATGAAATAACTAAGTCGTTCTGGATAAGAGCATCTGCCAAATGCATGGAGGTTTAGGGATTGTAATGCAGAGAAGAAGTAAAAAGATGGCTGAGGAGGGACGAGGCTTTACCGTCTGAGGGTAGGAGAGCGGTCGGAGACGGTCGTAGTCCTCCTGCCCCGCAGTATCCCATAATCCCAGGTTTACAGGTTTCCCGTCCACCATAACATTGGCAGAGTAGTTATCAAACCTGTCAGAATGAGAGCAATGACCAGGAGGAACATATAGACAATAACACACACACACACACACACACACACACACAGGAAATGAATGAGGGGTATGTAAACTCACACTGTTGGGATGTATTCTCCCGGGAAAGCGTTGGTGGTGTAGCTGATGAGCAGGCATGTCTTACCCACGGCTCTGCAAACACACACACATTTTAGAATTTTTCTTCCGAACAAACACATCAACGTATTAACCACAAGCCATATTATTCTACAGTAGGGATAATAAGATTCACACATTCGCATCAGTGCATTGAATACAAGTTTTAAACATTATTGCCTCGCTAAAACTTTAAATATTTCTATATAATTATTAGCGTTAGCGCTATACTTTTATTAATTAGAACGTGACCAATAATCTGTGATATGCAAATCGTTTTTTTCTCGCTGAACCGTTTCTCGAGCGCGTTCTCACAGCAACGCAGCTGCTACGTGAATATGACGTATCAACACTACGGAGACCGAGGAGGGTCAGTTTTCTCTTTCACTTTGATTTTAATGCAAATTTAATCGTAGTCAAAATATATAGACTCCTAAGAAAAATAGTATGCGAGTACAATATGACAAAGAGGTTGTTATCGACTTTTTTCGGGCGACAGAATCTTCACAGCTGATTAAACCGACTGGTTCTCCACACCCCCTACTACATTTTTACAATTTTAAAACAGCTTTCTGTTTGATCGTGTAAAAATCGTTACAGTAATTACTGTAAAAGTCAAAAGAAAATGGGGGAAAAGCCGACATGAAGCAAAACAAAGGCAAAAAACACAGAAGAAATGTGACGTTTTATGTGCATTCGTTCATCTTCATGAAGCTTTGGTTTTACACGCTGCTTTATCGCCATATTCTTCTCAATAGACCAACTTTTCACCTCAGGCAAAACCCCAAAATGTTATCGATTCCATTCAGTTTCCTAAAATCTCCCCCCCAAAAAAAAAAAAAAAAAAAGAAGAAAAAAAAAAAAAAAAAAAAAAAAAAAAAAAAAGAATTGGCTCGTAACATATTTATGAGCCGTTTTGAAAAAAAATTACATACAAGAAGTACAGCGTTTTTCTTCTCGAGTAAAGTATTTATCCACTGTGTAAATAAGATTTTATATGTTAATATTATATATGTACACACATACATATATAAAAACATATACACATAAAAAGTGTCGATCGGATACAAGTTGACGTCGCTGCATCCTTAAAAAAACGATTTATTTCAATATAATTATTAGCAGTAGCGCTATACTTTAAATTACGTAAAAAGTGACTAGTAATTTGTGACCAATATTTTATATATAGATCGTTTTCTCCTCTCTAAACCGTTTCTCGAGCGCACCGTGAATATGACGTATCGCAACACTACGGAGACCGAGGCGTGTCCCGAGAGTCACATAGAATACAGATTAACATGGCAGAGGTAGAGCTGTAACTTCCTGCAGACACATTGTGTTAGAAGTAGATTGTAAATTGTTGTTAAGTAAATTGGTCTTTATTTTATTTTATTTATGAAACGTATCGTTGGCTTTTGCATCGGGATGAGAATCGCATCTGCATCAGTTATAGAGATAAATATCGCTAATATATAGCATTATTTACAGGTAGCATTGGTTAAATGATCATTCTGCGATGCTTTTTAAGGAAGGAGTCTCCAGTTGGAGCTTTTTTACTTTCTCAGGAAGGAGTCGATGGGCTTTCTTAAACGTGTAACTCTAAATGGATAAAAAAGTCCTCGGTATTGTAACCGCCAACAAATCACTGTTGTATAAAGAAATGCATGACATGCCGCTATGGGAAATTGATGAACGAATAGCAGTAGTGACTGTGCTTCAGCATCATCAGGCCCTCGTTGATTAATTTTACGCAACAGCATGCCGTGACGTGCTTTCGTTCCTTAGGTATCAGGCACAAAGAGCCAAAGACGTCTATTGCGCTGGCAGCTCGACACCAGAGAAACCATGGCAACCGGCAGGAAAGCCTGAGAGGAGGGAGAGCATCTCATAGCGATGAATGACTTGGATACGGCGCTGATGCGAGGTGAAAATAACGATACTCTCGGGGCAGCTTTTTGCTTCCTGACGATTTCTTTTGTAAGCCGTACTGAAAACAATCCTCTGAACATTACGACGTTTTATGAAGGAAGATTTTTTTCTAAATGACAGTGTTCAGTCTTAGAGAGGATAATTATCCCTTATTAACTCTGTCTTTCTTTCTGCTCGGGTTTTACACACACACACACACACACACACATTTCCATTCAGTCCTTTCGCTTCAATCCTGAATGGAAAATCCAGACAGTGAGTTCTGTGTGTGTGAAGAAAATAACTCTCTCTCTCTCTCTCTCTCTCTCTCTCTCTCTCTCTCTCTCTCTCTCTCTCTCTCTCTCTCTCTCTCTCTCTCTCTCTCTCTCTCTCTTTCTTCTCTCTCTCTCTCCTTCTCCTACCCCCCCTCTCTCTCTCACACACACACACACACACACACACACACACACACACACACACACACAGTCACAGTTTTACACTCTTGATCTGTGTGAAAGAAAGCCGTTTTCTCGACAATGTGACGTCATCACACTCTCAGTTCATCGGGATCTGGCTCTATCAACGGAAAGAAAAAAGACGAATGCTGGACTACAGCTGAATCTTTCTCTCCAACACTCCTAATACTGCAATCATTGTTTTTCCAAATTAACTACCTTATTAGCTACATCATTCTTTACCTTGTCACGTGACGGATCCCAGTACAGATACAAGTCTGGAAGGCTGAGCATTGTTGCGTTATAATTTTTATCTTTATTTTTCTAGATAAATCATAATCACGTCAATTCTATTTTAAGAACTGGAGGATAAAAACGATAAAAGAATATACAAGGAACTATAAACTGATAATTGCATAAAGACGATGGGAAGTGGGAGCTCTGTGGTTATGGCTCTGGGTTGCTGATGGGAAGGTCAGGAGTTCAAACCCTGGTATCGCCAAGCTGCCACTCCTCGGTCCTTGAGCAAGGCCCTCAACACCCGTATCACGGCCGACCCTGCGCTCGGACCTCAGCTTCTGAACAAGCTGGGATAGGAGAAGAATGAATTTCTCTGTGCTGTAATGTATATGTGACAAATAAAAGGCTCTTCTTCTATTCTATACGTTAAACTAATAAGATTTAGCGACTTGGCAACGGTGAACGTGTCTGGCGAGGGTCAGTTTTCTCTTTCACTTTGATTTTAATGCAAATTTAATCGTAGTCAAAATATATAGACTCCTAAGAAAAATAGTATGCGAGTACAATATGACAAAGAGGTTGTTATCGACTTTTTTCGGGCGACAGAATCTTCACAGCTGATTAAACCGACTGGTTCTCCACACCCCCTACTACATTTTTACAATTTTAAAACAGCTTTCTGTTTGATCGTGTAAAAATCGTTACAGTAATTACTGTAAAAGTCAAAAGAAAATGGGGGAAAAGCCGACATGAAGCAAAACAAAGGCAAAAAACACAGAAGAAATGTGACGTTTTATGTGCATTCGTTCATCTTCATGAAGCTTTGGTTTTACACGCTGCTTTATCGCCATATTCTTCTCAATAGACCAACTTTTCACCTCAGGCAAAACCCCAAAATGTTATCGATTCCATTCAGTTTCCTAAAATCTCCCCCCCCCAAAAAAAAAAAGAAAAAAAAAAAAAAAAAAAAAAAAAAAAAAAAAAAAAAGAATTGGCTCGTAACATATTTATGAGCCGTTTTGAAAAAAAATTACATACAAGAAGTACAGCGTTTTTCTTCTCGAGTAAAGTATTTATCCACTGTGTAAATAAGATTTTATATGTTAATATTATATATGTACACACATACATATATAAAAACATATACACATAAAAAGTATAATTATTAGCAGTAGCGCTATACTTTAAATTACGTAAAAAGTGACTAGTAATTTGTGACCAATATTTTATATATAGATCGTTTTCTCCTCTCTAAACCGTTTCTCGAGCGCACCGTGAATATGACGTATCGCAACACTACGGAGACCGAGGCGTGTCCCGAGAGTCACATAGAATACAGATTTACATGGCAGAGGTAGAGCTGTACCTTCCTCCAAACACACCAGAAAATCAATTGTCTACAAATTAGTCAAAGTTATTACAAATATTTTTTAAGCAGCTAGTCAATTCATCTTGACATTCTTGTGAGGAATAAACAGTCGAATCTGTGTGAACATCCTGTTTCTGTGAGAGGAAGTGATCTAGAATACGACTGTTGACTCTCTAGGGCAGGGGGTCTCCAACCTTTTTTGTACACATATATACTGTGTAAAAGGTTTTGGGTCACCTTTAGATTTGTTGGTTCAGCAATGGTTGTGACCAGACAATTATTTTTCAGTATCTTTAGTAGAACACAAACTGAAGAAAAAAATACAGGATGTTTCTATTCAGTATTAAAAATAGCTTCTATAAGCTGAAGTGACAGGTATTTTAGTGGTGGCCTTTCTTTATACTTGAGGAATAGCAGGAACCTGGCTCTGGTAAACCTAAATGAAATGGGACCCCAGTTAATGTCATGGCTAACATTTGAATGTGAGGGAAGGTGGTAGCTCAGTGTTTAAGAAATTGAACATTGATCCAGAAGGTCACAAATTCAAATCCCACTACTTTCAAGCGGTCACTGCTGGACCCTTAAACCCAAACTGCTAAGTTGTAGGTCGCTCTGGATAAGGGTGTCTACCAAATGCCATAAAGGTAAACATCTGAAAAATGCCATAAATGAATGATAGCAGTGAGAGGTCTATTACACAAGGTTTGGCAACTTCACTCTCGAAGGAAAATCAGCAAACCAACTGAATAATCAAGATATGGTAGATCCTTTATTGATGCAAAAAGACCACTGCCTTAATTCTTTCCCAGCACATAGTTAAGATCTGAACTCTGTGGTGACTGACAAACCTGGTCATTCAGTATAGTATCAGGTAGTCAGTCAGCTGACCTCATTTTTTGGCCACATAACATTGCAGAACCTAGACCTGAACAACTGAAGCAGCCCCAGATCATAACCCTGATCCTACAGGCTTGAACTGTACACACAAGGCATGATCATTCCACATTCACCTTTCTTCTTACCCTGAGGCGCCCATCGCGTTGGAACATGGTAAATCTGGACTTAACAGACCATATGACCTTTTTTTGTATTTCTTGTTCCAGAATCCAATTTTTATGCTCCTTATCAAATTGAAGCCTGATTTTTCTCAATTGAGCCTCATTTATAAATAGTTTTCTTAAGGCTACACATAGCTGTTTAGTTCAAATCCCTTAAAATAGAAAGGTTTATATGTTCAAGTATCTTTTCTGTTGAAGTCCACCGTTATTGTTGCAGAAGCAATTTTAAAGGATTTTCCCCAGAATGTTCTTGAAGCCCATTAATAACTCTTCCCCAGCATGATACTGTGGTTGGGGACCTCTTATCTAGGGAACGCTATGTGTCTGGAGTGTGAGATTATGTACATTGACTATGTTTATTAAAAATAATCCAATGCAACATTGTAGAGCTAATGAAGGAGACAAGAAGCGCAAATGTGTTTGTTTTTTCCGCTATGATAAAGAAGGACGAAGGACAGGGACACAGTCGGCAGAGCCAAGGAGGAAGAGTGAGGACGAGTGATACGAGACAGAACGAGTGGAATGCTACAGTGGAAACAATATGAAGCGACGTGGCTCATGCGGGTTGCCAGAACTTCTCAGACGATCTCCTGCACTCTTTATTCAGGGGTGAACTGTTTATTCCTCGGGTACCGAAGCCATGGTTTTCCAAAATCAATCTCAAAACAGACAAAAAAACAATCTGAGGACCCCGAAATGAACTGTTTCACCGTTTTTACCATGTTAGCAACAAAATCTACAGAATATAGAATAAATATAGAATACATTTTCATAGTTTGTGAGATCAATCATTGTTATACCTCTAAATAACTATGTGTAAGCCGACATAATAAATTAACCGTACATAACTTTTTTTCTTGTTGGTTTTTTAAACTTATTTTATGCATTTGAGTTGTGACATAAAATAATTAAAATATTACAAAACAATTTAAATACTACGTCATAAATGTAAGTGAGCTCAAATAACTGCCTTAATAATAATAATAATAATAATATTAATAATAGATTTTTTAAAACCTAGTCATTCAGTATATTCAGGTTGTCAGCTGACCTAATTTTCTGGCCACATAACGTTAGTGAACCGAGATCTGACCAACTGAAGCGGCCCCAGATCATAACCCTGCCCCCACACAACACAAAACTACTGAGTAAGTGAGATTATATATTTAAAGAATTTTAATTATTACTGACAGAATTACTGACTAAATATTGTTTTCTTATTGTGTTGGTTATGGGGGGTAAAGGATTTTGTTATATTTAAATATATACTATTAATAATAATAATATTAATAATAATAATAATACAAGTAAAAGATACACAATGCTGAAGATAAATATTGTATTTATTTATGATAAATATTATTTTTTTTCAATAACTACTACTTCCGCTGCTACACAACTATCTACAGTGAGGAAAATAAGTATTTGAACACGCTGCTATTCAGCAAGTTCTTCCACTTAGAAATCATGGAGGGGTCTGAAATTGTCATCGTAGGTGCATGTCCACTGTGAGAGACATAATCTAAAAAATAAAATACAGAAATCACAATGTATGATTTTTTAACTATTTATTTGTATGATACAGCTGCAAATAAGTATTTGAACACCTGAGAAAGTCAATGTTAATATTTGGTACAGTAGCCTTTGTTTGTAATTACAGAGGTCAAATGTTTCCTGTAGTTTTTCACCAGGTTTGCACACACTGCAGGAGGGATTTTGGCCCACTCCTCCACACAGATCTTCTCTAGATCAGTCAGGTTTCTGGCCTGTCGCTGAGAAACACGGAGTTTGAGCTCCCTCCAAAGATTCTCTACTGGGTTTAGGTCTGGAGACTGGCTAGGCCACGCCAGAACCTTGATATGCTTCTTACAGAGCCACTCCTTGGTTATCCTGGCTGTGTGCTTCGGGTCATTGTCATGTTGGAAGACCCAGCCTCGACACATTTTCAATGCTCTAACTGGGGGGAGGAGGTTGTTCCCCAAAATCTCGCAATACATGGCCCCGGTCATCCTCTCCTTAATACAGTGCAGTTGCCCTGTCCCATGTGCAAAAAAACACCCCCAAAGCATGATGCTACCACCCCCATGCTTCACAGTAGGGATGGTGTTCTTGGGATGGTACTCATCATTCTTCTTCCTCCAAACACGTTTAGTGGAATTATGACCCAAAAGTTCCATTTTGGTCTCATCTGACCACATGACTTTCTCCCATGACTCCTCTGGATCATCCAAATGGTCATTGGCAAACTTAAGACGTGCCTGGACATGTGCTGGTTTAAGCAGGGAAACCTTCCGTGCCATGCATGATTTCAAACCATGACGTCTTAGTGTATTACCAACAGTAACCTTGGAAACGGTGGTCCCAGCTCTTTTCAGGTCATTGACCAGCTCCTCCCGTGTAGTTCTGGGCTGATTTCTCACCTTCCTTAGGATCATTGAGACCCCACGAGTTGAGATCTTGCATGGAGCCCCAGTCCGAGGGAGATTGACAGTCATGTTTAGCTTCTTCCATTTTCTAATGATTGCTCCAACAGTGGACCTTTTTTCACCAAGCTGCTTGGCAATTTCCCAGTAGCCCTTTCCAGCCTTGTGGAGGTTTACAATTTTGTCTCTAGTGTCTTTGGACAGCTCTTTGGTCTTGGCCATGTTAGTAGTTGGATTCTTACTGATTGTATGGGGTGGACAGGTGTCTTTATGCAGCTAACGACCTCAAACAGGTGCATCTAATTTAGGATAATAAATGTAGTGGAGGTGGACATTTTAAAGGCAGACTAACAGGTCTTTGAGGGTCAGAATTCTAGCTGATAGACAGGTGTTCAAATACTTATTTGCAGCTGTATCATACAAATAAATAGTTTAAAAATCATATATTGTGATTTCTGGATTTTTTTTTTAGATTATGTCTCTCACAGTGGACATGCACCTACGATGACAATTTCAGACCCCTCCATGATTTCTAAGTGGGAGAACTTGCAAAATAGCAGGGTGTTCAAATACTTATTTTCCTCACTGTATCTATATTTACTATGTACATATTGAACATACATTTATATTATATTTATACATCTATCTATCTATCTATCTATCTATCTATCTATCTATCTATCTATCTATCTATCTATCTAATTTTATTTCCACTTTTCACAATAGACAATCAAAAAGCAGCTTTTTTAGATACAAATCGGTTTAAAAAATACTATTTCTGCAGATAAATTCCTCAGTGTTTACACGTTTCACTACTAATAATGATGACGTAATGTTTATTTATTTATTTTTAATCGATAAAGCAGAATAAACCGCTGTTAACAAAAAAAAAAAAAAAAAAAAAAAAAAGGAGTAAGGTGTGTAAAAGCATGACATCATTGACTAAGAGGGGCTTCAAACCCCACCGCCACATTGCGCATGCGCGAAAGCAGTCGCGCACGCGCGGTGATGACTAGGTAGGGAAGGGGGGGGGGGGGGGGGCGCAGAACCGCTAGCGTCAGGATTCCATCTGAATACAAACAGAATTATTTTTTTATTTTTTATTTTTTATATAAATACAAAAAAAAAAAAAAAGGAAAGGAAAAATACTCACGCACGATTTGAATCATCAATAATAAAATAATTAATGATGAAAAACGGATATAATAAAGGACATAATAAGCGCCCTCTCTAGACCGCCCACTCCCCCCCACCCTCACCCCCCCGAGCATGGACATTATTATAATAAGAATAAAATTATAATAATATAATGGTGATGATGCGCGTGAGATGTTTCATGTCTGAACCAAAAGAAAACAATTCGGTTTTTTCCTTGCAAAAGCACGAGGACAGGAATGAGTCCCATCTCCATGCACACCGAATGGTTTCTCCAAGCCCCAGCCCATCTCCTGCAACAGCTGCATCCCTGAACACTGCAACATGAACCACAATGAAAGCTCTGAAATTTCTCACCCATCGCCCACCACGACGCATTTGATGGCTTGCATCTGGAAAAAAGAGAAGACGGCTGAAATGCACACGAGTGCTGGAGCTCAGCAGAGGTTCTGAGATGGTGGAGAGATGTCGAGAAGAAGCCTGTGTAGTGCAGCATGAAGGCCGGTTGCCAGATTTGCACCGAACCCCTCTTGCTGTAGCTGATTGATCCGGTTTTTTTTTTCAGAGCTCACACACATCTGACGTTTCCAGCCTCATGTTCTTCATCATACAAGTGTCACCACGAACTTATAAGCACACAACTCTACATGAAAACATGTGTACATTCACTTGAACTACAAGACCCAAAGTTGGAGTGGATCTCCTGCTCCAGAACTCTGACCCTCAACCCTATCGAATGAACCATCATTCCATTCCACATTGAGTCTACGTTTAGAGTGTGGAGATTTGTGGAGATTCATTCAACCACAGGGTGTTAGTAAAGCAGGTTCTGATGTAGGTGAGATGAGGAGGCCTGGGTGCAGGAGATATTCCACTCCAATGCATGTAAAGCATACAGTATCTCACAAAATTAAGTGCACCCCTCACATTTCAGCAACCATTTCAGAATCTTCTCAAGGAATGATACTGTAGGAATGAAACTTGGATATATTTTAGAGTAGTCAATCTAAAGCCACACGTCCTATTCATCATGTTCATGTTTTTGTCTGCTTGAGGAAACCATAGAAATTTGTGTATCTTGTATTAGAGCAGTTAAAATTTGGTGTTTTGAGTCCAATTCTCTCATACTGACCACTGGATGTTCAACATGGACCTCATGGTAAAGAGTCTGCTGAAGAAAACTTGTCCAAGAGCATGAATTACTGGAACCATGTCCTGTGGTCTGATGAGACTAAGATAAACTTGTTTGGCTCAGATGGTGTGTGTGGTGAAGCCCTGGTGAGGAAAACCAGGAAAATTGTGTCTTGCCTACAGTGAAGCATTGTGGTTGCAGCATCATGGTCTGGGGCTGCATGAGTTCTGCTGGAACTGGGGAGCTGCAGTTCACTGAGGCGAAACATTGATTCCAACATGTACTGTAACATTCTGAAGCAGAACATGATGCTCTTCCTTCAGAAACTGGGCTAAATGGCAGTTTTCCAACATAATAACGACCCCAAACACACCACCAGGATGACCACTGCTTGCTGAGGAAGCTAAAGGTGAATGTGATGGAGTGAAGTATGTCTCCAGACCTAAACCCTATTGAGCACCTGTGGGCCTCAAGCCTAAGGTGGAGAAGCCTCATGTGTCTAACATCTAACAGCTTGTAGATCACATGATGGTCTGTACTGGCCTTCATTAGGGACCTCTAGTTTCTATAATGGTTTCTCTGGTTCGATCATGAGGATTTAACCATGCACCCAATAAAAAATTTAATAAAAACATTTCAGTGATAGTTTTAATGGAAACCATTAGAATTTCTGTGATGGCTTTTCAGCAGGATGATAATGAAACAGTGTGTTGTACCATGTGTTTTATATCGTCTACCGTGATAACGAATGTGAAAATATTGGGGGGTGAAAAAGATACAATAGAAACCCTCATAGAATGTTTAATGGTTATAATGGTTTTAATGGGGATGGTGTTGGTGCTATTGGAAACTGGAATGGTGTATTCATGTATGTGGGGCAGATTCCACCTTCTATAAGGGAAAATTGAGTCTATAAATATATTTGAGTCTATAAAGTGTAATTTTTTATTTTCATTCCTGATTATAAAAGTTCCAGAGGAGACTTCTTCTCAACCGCGGTCTAATCTCTTGTTATTGTCTTTAATTTAATTTAATTTTTGTTATAATTCAAGCTTGCATGAATGAAGATTAAATAAAGATTGTTAGTATGTTCCCAAAAACAATTCCTCATGTGGCGTTTTTCGTTCATCTGGAGGTGGAACGTGCAAACTGGCAACCCAGAGTGTGGGTTGAACTGCAGTCCAGGGCAGTTTTTAAAGCGCCCACCATCTCATCCCAAACTCATAACCACCACACCAGGGACAGAAGTTCCCCTGAAATCAGGCAGTTCTTCTGAGTCCTTTGCCAACAATCCAGACAGTAGACTAGATAAGGATCTCTGTGGCACATTATGACATCACAACTCTTTAGTTAATAAGAGATAAATGACTTGTTTTGGTGAGGGAAGTGTGTTAATTCTCATTCGAGATGTTTTATTTTCAAAAACAAACACTAAGGATATGTGATACCACTTATTTTCTTTCAGGGACCTTCAAGACGTTCTACAGATAATGATAGAGATTCATATGTGACATTTTATATTCAAATTCCTCATTATTCATGTCATATAATATGCAATGGGCTAATTATGAATATTAATCATACAAATATTTATCATTTATGTTATTTGGCAGACACCCTTATCCAGAGCAACTTAATTTTATCTCATTCATACTCAAGACTCTACTTAATCAACTCAGTTGATGTGAAAAGACTTGAATGTGACTCTCAACACACTGATCTATTAATTGAAACAATAATGACTCAAACACTGATTGATTTCTATTACAATAAGACCACAAGACCAAAACCTTCTTTTCAACTATTTAAAAAAATAAATAAATCACGTGGCGATTTCAGTCTGGAGTTTCTTCATCATTTGTTCCTCTCCAAATGTTCTGCTTGATATTGAACTGAATGTTGGTGATCAGTAGATGCACCAAGCGCCAATCAGAACGAGTTCAAAACAGAGCAAACGCTCGATCCTGATTGGTGGATCGGACTGATTTCACTCAAATGTAGTTGAGTAAAAAGATATTTGACTTTGAAATGTAGTCAAGTTAAAGTCTCCCCAGATGGAAATACTTCAGTAAAACACAGATACACGAAAGAATGACTTAAACACAGTAAATAATGACATTTACTTCCTTCCTGTCCATTATTGTGGAAGTCTACAGAAGACGTGATTGACGATACCTTGGTGGTCCTGGTGGTTCCCTGATGAAGAACTGATGTCATGTTATAGTTCAGGCAAACAGACGAATCTTACCATGGAAATACGTGTGCATGTGTAACAGGAAATTTTGCTGAAAAATACATGGTTTCCACAAATTCCTCACCTACGACTGTCAGAGTTATAATAAAAAAATAAAAAAAAACGAGGTGTGGCTTTTGTTAATCAGGCCTAGTAAAGGGGGCGTGGCCTCCACCTCTCCTTAATTAATAGATTTAATCAAATCGCATTTCAATCGCAGGAAACACACTCAAAGTCATAAATAACGAGAACAGAGACATATTTAAGAATTTTTTTTTTATTGCTTGGCCTGCCATTGGGATGATCGACACCATAAAGGATTACGAACGACATCAGCACGATAAAAATGGAGGACAAAAAAAAAAAAAAAGAGAAAAAAAACAAAAAAACCCAAATCTGCATACATCACAAAAACTGAGAAAAAAAAAATGGTCCTCGGCAAAGCGAAAGAGAAGCAGATGGACACGATCACATCACATCTGCGTTTATCAATAATATAACTCTGGAGATGACAGGGGAGGGGGGGGGGGTGATGAACACGCACGAGGGGAGACGAGGGACGTTGCGGCGCGACGTGAAGTTTCATCATCGTCCTGCTGGAAAAGCCATCACAGGAATTTGAATGGGTTCCATTAGAAATTTGAAATACACAGTGAGTCCGGATGCATGTTTCAATCCTCATCATCGAACCAAAGAATCCATTACAGAAACTTGATGATTCATGGCATCCTAATGGTCCCCAGTAGAGACCATCATGTGATCTACAGTTTGCCCCAGATGAGTTCTATTGGTTCTTAATGGTATCAGACCAACACAACTAATAGCAGGTATTAAATGACATTTTATACCATTATAACCAAAAATCTATGAAGGTTTCTGATGTTTCAGCACAGTTTACGAGATCTTTATGCATCGTTACTGTTCGAAACTTGCGTCACCAAAAGTGTTGGGACACCTGACTTTCCCAGCCGCATGTGGTTCTTCCGTCACTTGAAGTACGAGACCCAAAATTTCCCCTGTGCACAAAGCCAGCTCCATGAAGATACATGGGTTGGAGAAGATCATCTCCTGGGAACACCTTTGGGATTATTTTTTTGCTGACTCCTCACTTCCTCGCCTATATCACTACAGGGGGATTCAAACATTCCAGATTAAAGCTGTAACTCTCAGGAGTTGTTTCCCAGGTGAAGAACAGAAGAACTGAGAGGTAAAAAAAAAAAACCCAGGGAAGATATATTCCTACACAAAACGCTACACGTCCGTCAGTCCTCTGTGTCCTGAACCACATCCTAATCACTAATAAGGCCTTATAACCACCATCTAAATTCCCATCCTTCATCATTCTGCTATGGATGTGTCTCAAACCACACCCTGATCAACACCATCTTAAATGTCTGTCCTTCATCAATCTGCTGTGGGTGTTTCCTAAACCACACCCTGATCACTAATGAGGCTTCTTAACCACCTAAAATCCCCATCCTTCATTAGGTTGTTGTGGACGTGTCCCAAACCACACCCTAGTCACTAATAAGGCTTCATAACCACCATCTTAAATGTCAGTCCCTCATCAATCTGCTGTGGAAGTGTCCCAAACCACACCCTAGTCGCTAAGAAGACATCTCAAAAGCCTCAAAAATCACACGCACACCATAGAAACAACGCCCCCTTCCCCCCACACTAACGCCTCATCACTAGTCCACTGTGGACGTATCCCAATCCGCACCCTATTCACAAATGAGGTCTCTCGTTGGATGTGTCCCAATCCAAAAATCCTATTTACTGCACAAGCTTCTTATTTACCACAAATCCTTTTTTCCTGAGCAATGGATGTGTCTCAATCCACACACCCCCACTAACAATTGGTCCCAAACCACGCTTTAGTCCCTCGATATGCCACGTAACCGCCTTGAAAAACGGCAAGGCGCCGTCGATCACTCACGATATGCAGGTTCTTCCCGAAACGGGCGACATGAACACCTTTACCGGTGAATACGGATGTTTGTGTGGATCGAGTGAACACTGGAGTGAACACTGGAGTGAACACTGGAGTGAACACTGGAGTGAACACTGGAGTGAACACTGTGCGGATTTTAGATGTGTGTGGGGGGCAATAAAGACCTAGACGAGTGAGGAAAACGAAAGGAGCGGTAATAATAATAATAATAATGCGAAATAAGCGCCACAGATATATTTCTATATATTTCTATATTTCTATAGAGAGACAATCTTCATATTTTTCCATTTTTAATATATACCAAAGTGTGCAAAAAATACAGTTATGGTGATTTACTATTGTTTACTTCTGCTATATGTGCAATAAAGAACGATAAGGAGCAAAGCGGATCGCTACAGTACATACAACACACACACACACACACACACACACACACACACACACACGTGCCTTTGGCGTCTCTACAGTCCAAAAACTAATTGTAAACACTGTTAAAGGGCGCAAACACGAGAACGTACAGTTCACAGCCTCGTCTCGGGAATTCGCCGCGCTCGATTTATTATGATTAATTTTTTTAAAAGAGAGAGAGAGAGAGAGAGAGAGATGGAGAGAGAGATCCTCTGTGATCTTTAACAAAAGGTAAAACTCCAGAGAAAAAAATTTATTAAAAATTAAAAATGAAGACCATAATGTGGAAACGTTTTTTTAACGATCAATTAAATATATTTAATAACACCCCCCCCCCCCCCCAATGAATTTTTTTAGCACCCAGGATTCAGTTTTTCTTTTTCTGGATGGAAAAGTATAACATTTTTATCGAATGATTTAAGCTTCTGTTCTTCTATTGTTTCTTCCGACATCCCCGAAGAGTCGGATTTGTTCTGTAATTTGTTAATAATCTAAAAATCTGTTGTTGTTTTTTCTATTTGTTTTCGTAGATTAGTTTAAATTCTTTTGTTAGAGAAAGCGGGCTGGGAATAAAAGAAAAAAAAAACCTGTTCAGGATCGTAGTCGTTTCGCAGAAGATCCTGGGATCACCGGGTTTGAGGCAGGAACACGCCCCCGGATGTTGACCCCAGGGGTTGAGTGACGGCAAATTAAATATAATAAATCTAATGTACCTATAAACCAGTTAACAGATTTATCTCTATGGAAGAGACTTCTTTTTTTTTTTATTGGACTTCCTGTTCCACTTTCTCTCTCTCTCACACACACACACACACACACACACACACACACACACACACACACACACACACACACACACACACACACACACACTTTCACACCAGCATGTAGAAAACGATGGAGGAAAAATGTGCAGGAAGAATGAAAATGACTCGTTAAAGTGATGATGGTGTAAGAGTTTGAGCAAAGAAAAGAAGAAATCTAAATAAACGACTGGATGAACTTTGAGACTCGTCACGTCCTGAAAAAATACAATAAATTAAAGAAATGGCGAATAGAATATCTGGTTAAAAAAAAAAAAAAAAAGAAAGAAAAAAAAAGAAAGACGTCTCTGGTGACGTTTTGTATCGGTGGATCAGTTCAAGAATGTGAGGTTAAACCTACAACACACACACACACACACACACACGCACGGCGAGCATGAACGTACACAGGAGAGGTAAGAAAATAAAGCGTAGCTGGACCCTGTGATAAACAGGAGATAGAGGAAAGAAGGAAAGAAAGAAAGAAAAAGGAAGAGAGGGATTCAAACGGAGAGAGAGACGAAGCTGTTGTACTGCTGGATGTTCCTCTTGAGGATGTCGGAGCAGGGCCCGAGCACGCGCTCGAACCGAGGACGATCGAGTTTCACACACTTCAGGGGGCTGCGTGCGACCACGGTGGCTGCGCGAGGACGATTCATCAGCAGCGCGATCTCGCCTGAAAATCACACACACACCGTTCAATTCACAGCGAAACGCATCAAATACGCAACGATAAAGGAATAAAAACAAACTATTAACGCGTTCAATAAATATAAATAACGCTCACCGAAATAATCAGAGGATCCGAGACGGCCGACTTCCACAAACTCTTCATTCTCGGAGCGTCTCTGAAGCACCGCTGCTGTTCCCTGTGAACACCAGAGCAGCTGAGTGTGAGTGTGTGTGTGTGTGTTTATCACGATATCTGCTCATTTCTAATATTGTTTCGTTAAAAGTCCAGAGTATAAGAGCAAAAGTTTGTGGACACCCGGCCACCGGTACGTTTTTTTTTGGTCTCCATTTGGAACATCTCATTCAACATTCAGTCTTTATTTGCTGTTCTAAAAACCTCCACTCTTCTGGGAAGAGATTTTTAGCTAAGCATCATGTCTACCTCGAGGATGATGAAGAACTCGTCTCCTGGTTGACCCTGGACGACGATCTTCTGCCCGTCCTCGAACTGCACCGTTTCCAGGGCGTCGGCCACCGTTAGCCTCTCCCATTTATCCAGGGATTCTGAAAACGGGGGACAAAAAAAAAAAAAAAAAAAAAAAAAAAAGGTTTATTGGTGGATGTACGGATTTAAAAAAAAACTTTAATTAACTAATTAAAATAAATAAATAAATAAATAAAACGAAACGAGCGAAAACTCCCAACTTACCCAAAATGGACACCTTGCTCAGGAACTCCTCGTACATCTTCCTCTTCCTCAGCGTGCTCCCCTGCCAAACATGTACAACTTTCACGCTCGAGCTACGAGACTCATCATTCTCAATAACTGGAATTTCTTGGACTGGACAAAGTTGTTATTGAAATGGGAAATCTATTACATCATCCTTAAAGGTTTTGTGTGTGTGTGTGTGTGTGTGTGTGTGTGTGTGTGTGTGTGTATCTTAGGGTTGCAAAAAAATTCCAGGGATTTTCAAGACTGGAAGTTAAAGGGAAATGATGGGAACTTGGGAACTGCGCGTTTACTGAGGCCACGCCCCCAACGTGCATTTCCTCCAAAACAAACTTCCTCGTGCTGTGTGTAAGATACTGTGCCACAACATGACACTAACAATTACATCAAAAATTTTTATATTTGTATATGATACAGTTTATATAAATTTCCTAAATTTCTTATTAATTTCCAAAAATTCCTGGTAAGTTTCCAACTTGGAATATTTCCAAAATTCCCCAGATGAAGTTCCAGTGGAAAGGAAGTTTTTCCACCCCTTTGCAACCCTAGTGTATCTTAATATGTGTGTGTGTGTGTGTGTGTGTGTGTGTGTATACCATCAGTATTCTCCTGTAGCTGTCTCTGTCGATGCCCCACAGTTTGACGTTGGTTTTGGCTCGCACGGTCGCGGCTCTCGGAGTGCCGTAAATCAGAGCCAACTCGCCGAAACTGCCGCCTTCTCCGATGCTCGTCACCCAGGCGTTGTTCACGTACACCTGCGCGACAAGAATCTCGTTACGTCCAAAACTTCCTTTCTAGATATTACAATGATGTCGTGTGACAGGAGGAAAAAAAAAAATGTGTGCGCACGATTTACTTACATCCATTTCACCCTGATCAATAACGTAGAAGTTATCGCCCTCGTCACCTGGGGGGAAAACGGTAACGTGCCGTATTTTTACACTTCTTTCTCGTTTCTGTTTATTTGTACTCTTTTCTCTCACACACACACACACACACACGTGCACGGTGTACCTTGCTGAATGACAGTCTCTCCGGCGATATAATTCACAGGAAACATGGCATCAAATATATCACTGTAATGAAAAAATATAAATATATAAATATATATTGGGCACAATTCCAACAGTACAATCACTAAAGACCAAAAATTATCTTTATAAATGATCTATTATTCGCTTAATCGGAATAAGAAGCACTTTTTCTTTATTTGAAGATCTCTACTGAATATACGAGAAAAAATACAACGGGTCATTTGTTTCCTTTTCTAGAAAACGGTAACAATTTTTATTGCTGAAATTGCAGTCTGTGAAAACTGAACCCATTTTAGTTGATTTAATTGCCATATTACGTCAAAATGCAAATACAAATATCAAAAAAAAAAATTCGATCCCGTGCTGTACTGCGTTTTCTTTGATCCCAAACTTTGTAAACTTTCTATCGCTTTTCGTCGGCCTGAATCTTCTCCTCACCCCGTACCGTTTTCTCTCCGTGCCTCTATTTTTCAGCGTCTTCTGCATTTACCTGTTCAGAGCGCTGCAGAGTTGTGCAGGTGGTGCGTCGGTAATAATGGTCCGTGAAGAAACACGGTGCTCCGTGTGTGGTTAAAAGGAAGAAAAGAATTTGCCTTGATGTGTTTTCTGTATTCCAATTATGTGAGGTATCGTTTCAGCCTTACTCGTGTGTGTTTAGCTTTAATGATGTTTGGGATTCAACATATCTGTGAGCACAAGAGGGCGCTGTTCACTTCCAAGCGTACAAAAATTCCAGAACATTTAGATTTAAGGGTCCCTGCAGCCACTAAGACCTGATTCAACCTATCAATACACACACACACACACACACACACACACACACACACACACACACACACACACACACACACACACACACACACACACACACACTCTCTTCACCTTCTCTCATTGTCATCAAGGTGGGAGAACAGCACGTTCTTCTCGATGGCTTTGGCGAGAGCAGCCATTGTCTTGTAGTCTTTCGGAATAACCTGCGAACGTACGAGAACACGTTTTTACTGCATCATTGACGCTCACATGCTAAGAGGTTGCCAAAAGTATTGGGACGCCTGACTTTTCCAGCCATGGGCGCAGTTCCAGCACAGCTCTATGAAGATCTTCTACAGAGCTCTGACCTCAACCCTATTGAACACCATTGGAATGGATGTGAACTCTGACTGCACCACAGTCCTCCACACCTCACCTACATCAGGACCTGACTTTACTAACACCACTGTGGCTGAATGGATCTCACAAATCTCCACGAAATCCTGTGGATCTTCCCAGAAGAGTGGAGTTTATTATAACAGCAGATAAGGTTCAAATGTGGAATGAAACATTCAAAAAGAAGCACATAGCAAGCTTACGGTCAGGTGTCCACAAACTTTTGGCAAATTGTGTGCTATACAAATAATTGATCGGTTCTTGTATGTAGAGAAGTTTAAATACTTTTCTGACGTAGGACGCGGCGTCTTCCTCCGTGTAAACCTCTGCACTGATGGCGCCACGGCGACGGCGGCCTTTAACCACCGGGTTCATGGGAGGAGAAATCTCATCTTCTCTGGAATCTGAGCGAGAACCAGACTTCTGCTGACTGAGCATCTGTTTGCCCTCCTCCTGACGGGTGAACACGAGGAATCAGACACAAGATCAGTCAACAAGCTGATTTATCATGTTTATCAATCAATTAATCAGAGAGAGAGAGAGAGAGAGAGAGAGAGAGAGAGAGAGAGAGAGAGAGAGAGAAATAGATAGAGAGAGAGAGAAAGAGAAATAGATAGAGAGAGAAAGAGAAATAGAGATAGAGAGATAGAGAGAGAGATAGCTAGAGAGAGAGAGAGATTGACATATCTATATTTATCTATAGACAAACAGATGAATAGATAAAGAAAGACAGACAGACAGGAAATTGACAGTCCAGGATAAATGAAAATATATACAGACAGACAGACTGAGATAGACACAGATAAATAGAGAGACAGATAAACAGATATACAGACAGACAGACAGACAGAGAGATAAATATATAGACTGACAGAGAGATAGTCTGAAAGATGGATAAACAGACAGACAGACAGACAGACAGACAGACAGACAGACAAACAGATAAATAGATATACAGACAGAAAGATAAATATATAGACTGACAGATAGATAGACAAATAAACAGATAGATAGACAGACAGACATATAGACTGACCAATAGATAGACAGAAAGAGGGATAAACAGATAGATAGACAGAAAGAGTGATAAACAGATAGATAGACAGAAAGACGGATAAACAGATAAACAGATAAACAGATAGATAGATAGATAGATAGATAGATAGATAGATAGATAGATAGATAGATAGATAGATAGATAGATAGATAGATAGATAGATAGAAGGATGGATAAACAGATAGATAGATAGATAGATAGATAGATAGATAGATAGATAGATAGATAGATAGATAGATAGATAGATAGATAGATAGATAGATAGATAGATAGATAGATAGATAGACAGAAAGACGGATAAACAGATAAATAGATAGATAGATAGATAGATAGATAGATAGATAGATAGATAGATAGATAGATAGATAGATAGATAGATAGATAGATAGATAGACAGAAAGACGGATAAACAGATAAATAGATAGATAGATAGATAGATAGATAGATAGATAGATAGATAGATAGATAGATAGATAGATAGATAGATAGATAGATAGATAGATAAACAGATAGATAGACAGAAAGATCTTTCTGTTGTTTTTAGTTGGAGACATGCAGTTTGCATTAAGCCTGTTTATATAATCGGTGATGAATCGTTAACCTCGTCAGCAGTCCCAGTACACAATCTCAACATGAGAATAAAAGACCTTCTCACCTTCTCGAGCCTCTCGAAGTAGTCCCGGAGGAAGGCCATGGGTTGCTCAGGCCTGGACGTGCACAGCTGCACGATGCAGTCCTTCAGGAGCTGCTGGATGTTGTGCTTCTGTACGTAGAGCTCACATTCCCGCAGGCTCCTCTCCTCCTCGCTGCTCGAGCTGCCGGACGCCATGACGACCTGCAGACGACAAATCGATCAGAGAACTCTGCATTCAAGCTCAAGCTTTTGTTTATACGCTTTTTTGGTATCGGCTGGTCGTATTACAGGCAAACAAAAGATGGTATGAAGAGCAGATCGCTGAAGAATCAGTAGCTGGCAGCACACACACTTTACTCTCCAGACAAATCCTCTGTTTATTTTTCACTCTTAACATTTTCAAATCCTCAGCAATCCCACGATCCAGAATCTAGTGGAAAATCTTCCCAGAAAAATAGAGATCATCAGAACAACTGCGTCCATCGGTGATGTGATGGTCAACAAACTTGTGCTCATTAGGTGTAAATCAGCAGGTGGGTTTGGGAAGAAAAACTGAAGGGTTTCTAGAACATGAAGCGAAGCAAAATAGTCTTAAACGTTTGATCAGTTATTAAAAAATGTAATAAAAAAATGGGAAATTTTTTTTTTGCTATGAATACTGGAGATCCAATGGTCTTGTTTTGGAGATAAGAACGAACATTGGTTTGTCAGCAGAAAAACAAGCTCAGTAAGGGTTTCCTCAGGGTTGTCCAGTTTCCTCCAACTGTCCAAAAACAAGGCAGGATTTGAACAAGTCTGGATTGCTGGGTTTGTGTGACCATAGGAATGAGTGTGTATTAGTGGTGTAACGATACACAAAATTCACTACCAGGGGGAAGAAATGCAAAATATTAAATTGACTGTTTTTATATTTACTTATTATTATTATTATTATTATTATTATTATTATTATCATTATCAACAACATTTGTGAACATCAACAGTTCACACATTTTTAAAACTATTTTAAAATAAACGCCTGCTTGGTTAAATAATATATAAATGTATCTTCTTCTTCTTCTTCTTTCGGCTGCTCCCATTAGGGGGCGCCACAGCGGATCATCCGTCTTCATACCACCCTGTCCTCTACATCTGCCTCTTTTACACCAACTACCTGCATGTCTTCCCTCACCACATCCATGAACCTCCTCCTTGGCCTTCCTCTTTTCCTCCTACCTGGTGGCTCCATCTTCAGCATTTTTCTACCAATATAATTCATGTCCCTTCTCTGCACATGTCCAAACCATCTCAATCTCGCCTCCCTCACCTTGTCACCAAAACATCCTACATGTGCTGTCCCTCTAATAAACTAATTTCTAATCTTGTCCATCCTCGTCACTCCCAACGAAAACCTCAACATCTTCAGCTCTGCTACCTCCAGCTCCACCTCCTGTCTTTTACTCAATGCCACTGTCTCTAATCCATACAACATCGCAGGTCTCACCACAGTCCTATAAACTTTCCCTTTCATTCTTGCAGATACTCTTCTATCACAAATCACTCCTGTCACTCTTCTCCACCCACTCCACCCTGCCTGCACTCTTTTCTTTACTTCCCTAACACACTCTCCATTACTTTGCACTGTTGACCCCAGGTACCTGAACTCCTCCACCTTCTCCACCTCTTCTCCCTGCAACCGCATCACTCCACTGCCCACCCTCTCATTCACACACATGTACTCTGTCTTACTCCTACTGACTTTCATTCCCCTTCTCTCCAGCGCATATCTCCACCTCTCCAGGCTCTTCTCAACCTGCTCTCTACTCTCACCACAAATCACAATATCATCTGCAAACATCATAGTCCAGGGAGACTCCTGTCTGACCTCGTCCGTCAACCTGTCCATCACCACTGCAAACAGGAAAGGGCTCAGGGCCGATCCTTGATGCAGTCCAACCTTCACCCTGAACCAGTCTGTCGTACCTACTGCACACTTTACTGCCGTCACACTGTCCTCATACATGTCCTGCACCACCCTCACATACTTCTCTGACACACCTGACTTCCTCATACAATACCAAAATAATATATAAATGTATATTTTATAATATTTAGTAAAATAATGTAATATATAAAATAAAACAGAAGAAATTAAATTCATGCAATACACTTTTTTTTATTATAATATGATTAAACGGAATAATTTATTAAATTGGCAACAATTAAATTGAATAAAAACAATAAAATAAATGAAAGAATTTAATAGTTTACATTTGTTAGACCCCATTTGGGTAACACATGTGTATATAAGTGTGTGTTTGTGTGTTTTGCATTTAATAGACAATTTTCTAATGATATTTATCTAATTAACAGGATTTTCTCTTTTTAAGATAAATTCTTGAAGCCGGACAGAAAACGCTAAAGGATCCGTATCGCAAGACTGTCGCAAAAAACAAACAAACAAACAAACAAAAAACGTGGCGGCGAATGCACGCAATCGCAAAACAAAATCTAAGTTTGACGACGCACTACAAATCATCTCATAAGTTTAACAATAATAAATAAAAAAGCTCATGTGCAAGGCAGAGACTTAAAAAACTTGCGGTCTGCCCCTTTATACATTCCTGAGGGAACGCAGATTTAAAAATACGTTCCGCTGGTAAAAAGGATTGCGTTCGGTACACGTGTGATTTCCGAACCGAAAGCCGTATATCGAAAAATTTCAATACGAATACCTGTATCGTTACACCCCTAGTGTGTATGTACAGTATGATCTCCTGACGTCTAAAACACAGTCGCAGTTTCCGAGAACGTCTCCGGATCCACTGCCACACTGAACATGGTGGAGGATTAAACTCATACCAACAAAGAAGCCGGAAAATGAATCAAGAAGAAAATAAATAAAAACCGGAAACCAACCACCAAACCCACATCCTCACTTCCTGTACTTGTGGGAAATGCAGATAAGAGTATCAAACTGACAATATATAAATAAAGCTTTATAAACTAAACGACAGGATGGGGATGAGTGGAAATTTAAGTCGTTTTATTGATTAGCATTTACATAAAATACACAGCTGTAACAGATGTTGCGTGTTTTTGTTTACCACATCCTATTCCATTGAGGTAGTTTCACCTATTTTTTCTAGTCTTAAATAAACCCATCGTGCAAATAACCGAAACAATTTTTATCTACAAACCTCCAATGCAAAATAAAATAATTTTTCTATTCTAAAAACAATTTTCTATTTCTCCTCAGCTGATGAGAAGCGTAATGTAGCTAGCCAGTTTTTTTTTTTCAAACCCTATCCGTTTTCGCTAAACCCCGCCTCCCTCCACTGTGATTGGCTTCCTCTTTCCCGCTCTCTATCTATGAAAGCGCCATCGCGCGAACCGTCGCCGCGCCGACCAATGGCATTGCAGGGGGCGGGATTCCTTCAACCAATAGCCGCAACGAACAGACGATGCGACGAAAAAGCGGTGGGAAAAGGTCACTGGTCCAGAGAGCCGCTGCGAGGACCGCCATCTTGTGAACGCTACCGTTATCAAAACAAACGGAAACCGCCGCATATTCTGACTCTCAGAATGACCTTTGAAGGAAGGCCGAGGTTTTTATTCGGTGACATACCTGAGTTGACAGAGGGGGAAAAGTTTTCCTGGGTTGCTGCTGTTTTTAAATTAATTTTTTATTGGAATAAACACTGACACTCCCGCTGGCTGCTCTCGGTCCCCGCTTGGATGGGTGCCTCAAACCGGAAATACGTCATCAGAGGGCACGCGCACACGCAGTGACGTCATTTTTTTTTAAAACCTCCCTCAGGGCTTTAAAAAGGGTCAAATAGCATTAAATTATATATATATATATATATATATATATATATATATATATATATATATATATATATATATATATATGTGTATACACAGTACTAGCCAAAGCAATTTCAACATTGTTCATGAATAGTGAAGTCTTTCCAAACTCTGAAACGACACGTACGGAATTATGTAGTGAACAAAAACGTGTTAAAACACCCAGAAAATGTGTGATATTTTAGATTATTCAAAGTAGCCACATGTGCTGAGGTAACAACTTTGCAAAAATTTGACTCTGTCAGCCTCTGAGGGTATTTCCGAGGTATTGAGTGCTTGTTGGCTGCTTTTCCTTCACTCTGCGGTCCAACTCAAACGATCTCAGCTGGATTTAGATCGGGTAATTGTGAAGGCCAGGTTATCAGATGCAGCACTCCATCACCACAGATGACCACTCAAACAGCGTCTTGAACAAATAACCCACATAATCTAGAGGTGTTGAAAACCATATGATGGTGTAAACTAGGTGTAAACCAGACGGCATAGCATGTTGTTGCATAATGCTGGGTTACACTAATCCACAATCCACTAATCCCCCGTTTATCGCGGTGGTTACTTCCTAAAACCGCCCACGATAAACGAAAAAACGTGAAAAAGACGCCATTGCAAAAAAGCGATATTTTTTATTGTTTAAGCCGTAAATCATCCTCCCACACACTTTAAACACACACAGAAAACATTGTAAGAATATAGCGAGATGGATTTTGTGTAAATTTGTAGAAATATAGAACAAAGTACCACATTTATAGTAGCCTATGCATAGTTTCTCTGCTTGTTTATTGGATGAAGTTCTATGACATCAAAAAAGAGGCGGAGTTAAAGATACACGTCACCGCATTCTTTACTTTCTGTACTGTATTAACATTTTACTTTATTTTATAACTAATCATTATATTTTTATTAATTCATTTCATTATTTCAACATAAAACTTCCCTATAAGTTTTTTGGTCTATTGTGGTCTCCGTGAGAGATCGGGAAAATCAGACAAACTAATTAGTTATGTGGCAAACGCAATTCCGCGATAAAACGGGGGCGCCAGATTCCAACCGCGATAAAGTGGGGGATTACTGTATTTTCATTTCCAGCTCTAGTTAAAGAATCTTTGATGTTCTGGGGGTTTATTTGATACAAGTTCTTTTTTTTTCTTTGGAACTTCTCTGGGTTTACCAACCGTCTAAACGTTAATCTCTAACCACGGATTACAGAATAAATTCTTACCTTGTCAATCGCTCCAATAAAACCATCCAAATAAGTCTTGTTTTCTTTTTCCTGGCATTTAGCGCAATTTTTTTTAAAGCTACGTCTTTTTTTAAGATACGTATGTACGTTCCGTCTCTCGCAATAAACTCTCTCTCAAATCTTTTCATAAAAGAATTATAATTTTTTGGAATACTCAGATTCGAATTGTTTATCATGTTGTTATAAATGAAATAAACGAATACATTTGTTGTGTTAAAATCGCAAGTGCGCTTGGCGACCCCTTCGAAAAAACTTTAGCGACCCAAGTGCGAGTCGTGACCCAGCGGTCTAAAGCACATTCCAAAAGTAATAATGTCACATTTTAACTTTGGACAAGTCAAACCCATGAACTGAAAACCATTCCAGTTGACTACCTCGTGAACCAGATAAGAGATTGGCACGAGTCTGCCCGAGCTGTCATCAAAGCTTATTGGAGCTACTTTGGACAATCGGGAAAAAAAAATTCTCTACGTCAAATAAAATATATTCTACGTGTACAAACACTTTCGTTATTTACTTCATAATAAATAATAATAAATTCAAAAATAAATTGGAAAGAACCCAATAAGCAGCCAGAACCCGATAAGGCCATTTATGGATGTAGCCAATTACATCAGAATAATTATAGACATTGGTGATGCACTGTAACTTTCACATGTGTTCAGCTGTTCTCTGGTTTCCTCCTTCCTCCCCTTAAAAATGTCATTAGGTGGCTTAATAAAGAGCAATTGTTTTTTTTATGATGAATACCCCCAGTAAAATTGGCCATCAGGGCACATTAAGAGCAACACAGTGCGTTTAAAACCTATTAGGAAACACTTCAGAGTGAAATCCTGCATCCTTCCATGCTGCACATCTGACTGAGGAAACTTCCTGATAACAGATTTGCTTCGCCTTGAGGTGTTTTTTTTTTTTGTTTTTTTTTTGCCAAACGATTATGTAATAAGCAAGCCGAGAACGCCCTTCATGCTGAAAACGTGTGCAGTTGAAAAGCAGGTGTGTCTTTGTGTCTATATATGGAGATCTTCGTAATGGTAACTGCTGTTGGTGTTGGGACATTTTACTATTGCTGCTTGATTTAGAAACAGTTCTGTGGTAAGATCGATCGATCGAACGAAGTACGATGACTTCACTATATCTTTCTCTGACAACATTTTACTCTCACTCATTAAATCTTTACACAAATACCTGTACTTTCTTCTTCTTACACTTCCAAAACAGCCTCATTACTTTACTTTTATTCCAGTTGGTGATATGATCAATATCTTTTCTTCTCATTGCGCACTGTTTTCAAACCAACCTGTTTCTTGATATTGCGTAACCTTTTCAACCTAACCTTTTCAACCAAATCTCAGAAATGAGATTACCATTCATACAGACAGACAGACGAAAAGACCAAAAGTGGCAGACAAAAAACTCTGACAGACAGACAGGCAGATGACCATGAGCGTGATTTTTACGAAGCAAACAATGAGCATGGCAGAAGCTAACAAGGAGTCTGGGGTTAACATGGATGAGACAGAGGGAGTCAGTGATGTAAACATGACTGAGAACAAACACATTTCTAAACATCATCATCATGTTTTCTCTGCTTGTGTTCTATATGGTGGAGCTTCACCCTGGATGCATTCATGATTAGTATGACGTGAGGTTCAGTTACCAGCATGACACTTAAACAGGTAGTAGTAAAGACTATTTTTATTTAAGGACATGGCAAAACCCAAACTTCTTTACTTCAACTTGAGTGAGAAAGTGTAGTCAGAACTTCAACTTTTACCAGAGTCTTTTAAAACATCTGTATCTGAACTTCTACATGAGTGAAGGATGTGTGTACTTTTGCCATCTCTGGTTGTTGCTGGATTGAGAAACAGTCCATCCAGCAGTTGTGTGGTAAGATCTAACACAGCTTAAAGGCTTTCAGATGACTAACTCAAACACACACACACACACACACAGGGTCTGGACAAAGGTAAGCTGTAACATTCACCTGTGCCTGAGGAGTGTGTAATAAATAATTGCAATAAATTATTAACTTTTCTGACCTGCAACATGACTGTACGTGATCCACTCTGATCATGAGCACACACACACACACACACACACACACACACACACACACACACACACACACACACACATACAAACACAGTGTCAGTGATGAGCTCTACAGAGAAGCCCCACCCAATTTATCACGTTTTGAGGATATTAAGAATCAGGATGATATAAAATTGGGAAATGTTTAAAAGTATTTCTTACATTAAACACAGCGCCTTTTTGATTCATTCCACACTCTATTGATCTCTACTCTGATAGAGCGATGCAGCGGCGCTTTAGTGTTTAAGCCTGTCCAAACATCTCATAGACTGCAATCTAAGTTCTGCACGTTCTCTCAGCACCGCTGCTGCTACGTGAATATGATGTATCAACACTACGGAGACCGAGGCGTGTCCTGGGGGTCACATAGAATACAGATTAACATGGCAGAGGCAGAGCTGCGTCTTCCTAGAGACAGAACAGGAAAAAACATCTGGATTTATTTCATCTTATTTCATCATCGTGTGTGTGAAAGGGACACGCGTTAGAAGTCTGAAGGCACTTAAGTAAATTGATGATTTGCTGTTTGTATGAACCAAAGAAATAAAAGTGAACTATCAGTACCATTGAACCATTGTACCATTTTACCATTGCATCGTATTGCATTAAATTCCATTGTGCTGAATTGATACGGAATCGGATTGCACTGCATCGTAATGGGGGGAATCGTATCACACCGGTAGCTGCTTCATATGTATCTTTAATGTATCATTGGCTATGCATCAAGATGCGAATCGCAACACATCCAGACCGACTCAGGTGCTGTTTTTCAGTTTAGACACACCCACTTCCTTCTCCTCCTCCCTCACTCACTCTCTCTCTAGTTCTCTATATCATTCTGTTTTTTTTCCAGAGCCTCAGTGTCAGGCTGCACTTGTGTCGACTGCCCAGAGTCCACGGAGCCTCACGACTGACCTCAGGACTAGTTTGATTTACAGACAGGTGAAGCTTTAATTTATATACATGTACATTTATAGGCATATAATATCATATTGGAAATTATATAGTTTGATAATATTTTTGCAATAAGGAGCAAGCAAGAAAATACTTCTGTTTAATGCACATATATGACATTTTTATATATATTTTATATATATACTTAGGTGATAAATGCTTTCTATGTTTTTATTAAGTTCGAGTATAAATGTATCTGTTAGCAAAAAGAAAACCTGTAGCTTCCTACCTCTTATTGCTTATAAACCCAGTACTACGTGTGTGTATGTGTGTGTGTGTGTGTGTGTGTGTGTGTGTGTGTGTGTGTGTGTGTGCGTGTGTGTGTGCATGGCATTCCAGAAGTCCTCTGTTCCAACATGTCTCTGTACAGCTTCGGGTTGGAGCCTTTGTCCTGTCACGCCTGGAACAAAGACCGAACTCGTAAGTGTGTGCACTTGTCAGCCGCAGAGCCGTCATTCTGTAGTCTGAGGATTGCCCAATTCCCTGCCCTGCCCTCCCTTCCCTAACAACCCCCCAACCCCATATACCCATATAATCCACAATTACTCCACCACCGACTCTGCAGTTTACACCACCGACACATTTCACTTTCTCGAAATCTCATACACAGCCTCGCAATTCACTTAAGCACGACTGAGAAAGCATTTAAGTGTATTAGCACATGTAACTGGAGAGCATCACTACCACCATCATCATCCTCTCCTCATAATCTTCATCATCATCATTGCTTTCATGTGCCTTTCAGAGATCGCCATTAGCCCCAACAGTAGTGTTGTGTACATTTACCAGAAGAAGGGGAAGGAGTGGAGCAAAATCCACGAGCTGAAGGAGCACAGCGGGCGAATCACGGGTAAATAGAAATGCAGGAAGTGGCTGCTCTATTAGTCACTACATCACTGATATACAGACACACACACACACACACACACACACACGCACACCCACACACACATACATGGCTAACCCACAAAACAAACACTCCTGCATGGAGGATTGAAAATACACTCTTTACCTGAACACTTTGCCATTTACTCTCTCGCTCTCTCTCTCTTTCTCTCTCTCTCTCACACACACACACACACACACACACACACACACACACACACACACACACACACACACACGCACACACACACACACACACACATATATACCTGGCAGGCATGCAGACAGACATACAGATAAACAGACAAACAGATGGTCGGAAAGACAAATAGATGACCAAAGAGACCAATTTTCAAAATGACAAAACAGTTTGGCAAAAAGACAGACAAAAATATGTCATCTGTCTGTCAGACACACAGACAGACAGATGACCAGACAGAAAGTGGCAGACAAATAACTCTGACAGACAGACAGGCAGATGACCAGACAGACAGATATGAGATCACAATTCTCATAGTCAGACAGAAAAAAACCGAAGGTTGCAGACAAATAACTCTGATAGACAGACAGACAGACAGACAGACAGACAGATGACCAGACAGACAGAAATGAGATTACCATTCACACAGACAGACAGACGAAAAGACCAAAAGTGGCAGACAAAAAACTCTGACAGACAGACAGGCAGATGACCAGACAGACAGAAATAAGATCACCATCCACACAGACAGAGAGACAAAAAACCAGAAAGCGGCAGACAAATAACCAGACAGTCGACACACTGCTAGACAGACAGGGTGCAAATTGAATTTTACTGTTGTTTTAGGAATCGACTGGGCTCCGGAGTCGAACCGTATCGTGACGTGCGCCTCAGACAGAAACGCCTACGTGTGGACACCAAAAGACGGCGTGTGGAAGCCAACTCTTGTCCTCGTCCGCATCAACAGAGCCGCCACGTGTGTCAAGTGGTCACCTCTGGAGAACAAGTTTGCTCTCGGAAGCGGAGCCAAACTCATCTCTGTGTGTTACTTCGAGAAAGAGAACGACTGGTGAGACACACACACACACACACACACACACACACACACACACACACACACACACACACACACACAGTACACAGCACACACACACACACACACACACACACACACACACACACACACACACACACACACACACACACACACACAGCATATCACAAAAAGTTACCAATTCACTTACACTGAATTACAGAGCGTCAATCTGTTCGCATTTACTTCATAGCAGCTATAAACATCCGGTTTGTCTCCTATTTTTCTCTTTCTTGAAGTCAATTAGACAAAAAGCTTAAATTCCTCTGTCCCAATGACCTTCTAATGACAAAAAAACAAAAGCTACACATTTTACTCATGACTACAATTAGTCCAAAAAGCATTAAAAATGATTTTCCAGCTTGATCCAAAATCAATGGAAAATCTAATGCAATGCAATCTGTATAGCTAATTCATAGATCATATTTATACATGGTAGCTTAATAGTTAAAATGTTGGCTTTCTAATGAGAAGGTCATGAGTTTAAATTGCAGCACCACCAAGCTGACACTAGTGGGCCCCTTGAGCAAGGCCCTTAATCCTCAGTTGTATAAGCTGTAAGTGCTCTGGATAAAGGCGTCTGCTAAATGCTGTAAATGTAGATGTCTTATATCAATAGGACTTAGGTGGAAGTCTGTTTTATACCATTGTACATGGCCGCATGATGTCTGATTTGTTACACTTTGAATGGTTTGTGATGGTGAGTTTTTCGTGTGTAGGTGGCTCAGTAAGCACATAAAGAAAGGGATCTGCTCGACGGTGCTCAGTCTGGACTGGCATCCGAATAACATCCTGTTGGCAGCCGGATCAGCCGATTTCCACTGCAGGTAAAAGCACGGTTCTGGCCAGAGTTCGCATCAAATAAAGGTTTTTTTCACCTCAGGAACAGTGTTGGGAAAAGTACGGTGTTTAGGAGGACGGAATATCGTATTGCATAAATGATTCAAATATTTTTCTCGTAGTTCAGCATTTTGACTTTTGATACTTTTACTTCTACTCCCATTATTTGCTCTTCACCCAGATAATGACGTGGGCCAGTTTTGAGTCAAAAACTGATTAATTGATTCCTTGCTCGTTTCCTTGCTCTGGATCGAAATCTGTACCCGGATAGAGATGGTCCCCGAGTTACGATGGCATGACTTCTGATTTTTTGATCTTACGATGACGATAGCGATACGACAAAATTGCTCAAATATTTTCACGCAAACCGCCACTCGCAAACCGGCGCTCGTCCACACGCACTGCCACGTACATACACCGATCAGGAATAACTTAATGGCCACTGATCAGGCATAACATTACGACCAAAATATTGTGTTGGTCCCCCTTCTGCTGGTAAACAGTCGTGACCTATCAAGCATCAACAGCATTCACTTCTTTAGCAGTTTGAGTTACAGGAGCTCGTCTGTTGGATCGGACCACACGGATTAGCATTCGCTCCTCACGTGCATCAAAATGAGCCTTGGCCGCCCACGACCCTGTCGCTGGTTCACTACTGTTCCTTCCTTGAAGCACTTTTGATAGATTCTGACCACTGCAGACCAGGAACACACACAAGAGCTGCAGTTTTGGAGATGCTCTGACCCAGACGTCTAGACGGCACAATCGGTTAAACTCTCAAATCCTTACGCTTAAACATTTTTCCTGCTTCTAAGATCAACTTCGAGGACAAAATGTTCACTTGCTGTCTAATATATAAATCCACCTCACTAACAGGTGCCATGATGAAGAGATCATCAGTGTTATTCCCTTCACCGCTAATAATATTATCATGTGGTAATGTTATGCCTGATTTGTGTATTAACTGTATAGTAGATACATTATAATAGTGTAAATTGCTCTCTTTTGCAAAATGATGTACCGTTTTTTTTTTTATGAAAGAAATTTATGAGTGAAATTACGAACAAATTACAGTATACTACCGCATATTGATCACCATTCTCTAAGACTCCTGGGTGGGCTAGGCCATGTCGGGGTCATCGGAACGCATCTCAGTGACTACCTGTATGTGTAAAGATGCTTTGTGACAACCTCTAATGTTTAAATACGCTACTGTACAAATAAACATGGGTTAAACTGAAGATTGTTTGTAGGGTATAGTGTGATGTAATGCCTACTAAATGTCCATTTGCTAGTTCATGCTAGTTTAAATGATGATTTGCCAAGGATTATAACTTTAAGTAGTGAACATTGAGTATCAGATTAGTAATGTTTCAGGCTGATCCATGATGTTTTTTCGATTCCGCAGGGTTTACTCCACATATATTAAGGAGATCGAGGACAAACCCGGCCCAACACCATGGGGAGCCAAGATGCCGTTCGGCGAAATGCTACTGGAGAATAAAGACTGTAACGGCTGGGTGCACAGCGTGGCCTTCTCTCCATCTGGAGACACTCTGGCCTGGGTCAGCCATGACAGCTCCATCAGCGTCGCCGATGCCACGCAGGGCAAAGAGTAAACACCCCCAATTATCTACAGTCTGATCTGAGCATAAATTATAATTTTAATTACCAGAAGTACGTTTCTAAAACATATCTTACTTGAAACACGGAGAAACACAGCGCCACCTATAGAAATGTTGACAAGGAGGTTAGGAAAAGGGGTTAGGATAGATAGATAGATAGATAGATAGATAGATAGATAGATAGATAGATAGATAGATAGATAGATAGATAGATAGATAGATAGATAGATAGATAGATAGAAAAAATACATATTTTGAGACATATTTTTCTTTTTGTTACAACAGATTTTTAGACTCTATTTTTATTTCTTGCTGAGGTCAGCAACAATTTTGAAGCTGGTTGTAGATAAAAGAATGAGAGGAACCTAGAAATTAGTAAAAAAAATGCTTATTTTACTATTTCATACTAATATTATTACTGATGTGGCGTAAATGTGTGATTCAGGGTTACGCAGCTGACTACAGAACATCTCCCACTGCTCAGTGTGCTGTACGCCAGCGAGACCGAGATCGTGGCTGCGGTGAGTCTGTGTGTTTAATAAATAGATAGATAGATAGATAGATAGATAGATAGATAGATAGATAGATAGATAGATAGATAGATAGATAGATAGATAGATAGATAGATATAGATGGATGGATGGATGGATGGATGGATGGATGGATGGATAGATAGATAGATAGATAGATAGATAGATAGATAGATAGATAGATAGATAGATAGATAGATATAGATGGACGGACGGACGGACGGACGGACGGACGGACGGACGGACAGACAGACAGACAGACAGACAGACAGACAGACAGTTATTTCCTCTCACCGGTATTGATTGTTGTTCTGTAAATCACAGGGCCATGACTGCTGTCCCTACCAGTTCTCCTACAAGGGGCTCGGCAAACTGGAGTTTGTGCGAAAGTTGGGAATCGCCAAGCAGACGTCCAAGAACAGCATGTCAGCCATGCAGCACTTTCGCAACCTGGACAAGAAGGCCACGACCGACGATGAGGACGAGCTGACCTCTCTACACCAGAACAGCATCACGTAGGAACAGGAAGCAATAAACCCTGCTGATGAATATCAAATATATTCATCAGCCAAAGCCATGAATTCAATATTTTGCACTCAAACCAAGTACACTATGAGGACAAAAGTATTGGGACATGACTTTTCCAGTTACCACATAGTTAGAGACACAATTACAGTACAGGACGTCTTTGGATGCTGTAGTATAAAATTTTCCCTTCACTGGAACTAGCAGACTCATACCTGTTCCAGCATGATAATACCCATGTGCACAGATCCAGCTCCATGAAGATCTGCTTAACATGGGTTGGAGTTGAAGATCTCCTGCTATAGAGCTCTGACCCTCAACTCTAATAAACACCTTTTGGATGAATGTTTTACACTGACTGCGACCAAGGTACCTACAGCAGTACCTGACTTTGAAGCACAAATCTCCACAAGCACACTCCAAAATCTAGCAGAACATCTTCCCAGAAGAGTGGAGGTTCTTATGATAGCAAACGGAGACTAAATGTGGAATGGAATATTCAAAAAGTAGTGCATACAAATCTTGTACTCAGATGTCCACAAACTTTTGTCCACATAGTGTACCTCACTGCTAATATTATTATGTCCTGGCCCTTAGACTGTGACTCTAAATATTCTAAAACGTCATACTTCATAATCACTATATTCATGTATGGTCACACCTTATTGAAGAAGTGTCTCCATGTCCTCTACACTTGACCACACTGAATACGTGGGACTTTTTTGTGCTGCTTTTATTCATGTTTTTTAAATGCGTAACTGTCACATTAAGCTGATCTTGTTTGATCTGCAGCCAGCTGTGCGTGGTGGAAGGAGAGAAGAGCAAAGTGGGGAAGTTCAGTAGCATCAGTCTAGATGGAGCCATGGTGCTCTGGGAATTCAAGGTACTGCATGTGTATGGCTTTCAATCCTTTAATTCATTATAATAAAAAAGTGCATAGCGTTTATACTGTTTCATATTTTTAAGCCAATAATAAAATATCCACAATTTAGACTTTAGAGATAAATATATACACACACACACACACACACTGTATTGGCAAAAGTATTGGGTCACCTGGTCATAATTAGGGTATGTGATTTTTGAGCATCGCATTCCACATTTAGTCCCAATTTACTCTTATAATTCCCTCCACTCTTCTGGGAAGATGTTCCACTAGATTTTGTTGTGTGCTTATGAATATTTGTGTTCATCAGACACAAGGGTGTTATGAAAGGCAGGTACTGATGTAGGTGAGGAGACCTGGGGTGCAGTCAGTGTTCACATTCATCCCAAAGGTGTTCAGTAGGGATGAGATCAGAGCTCTATAGCAGCAAGATCTTCCTCTCCAAAGCATGTAAACCAGATCTTCGAGGAGCTCACTTTGTGCACAGGGGCATCGCCATGCTGGAACAGGTTTTGGGTTTCCAAGTTCAAGTGAATGCAAAATTGTATTATAGCGCCATCTAAAAGACGTCCCGCACAATTGAGTGCCTCAAGATTTGTGGTAACAGTTCGGATATATATGTGTGTGTGTGTGTGTGTGTGTGTGTGTGTGTAGGCTTGGAACATTATTTACATTTCATTTAACCAGATTCATGTATTTTTATGCTTTTATTTTTCACAATATAATACCATAATTTTGGTATGTGCTTTTTGGAGTAAATGTCCAGCCATACAATCAAATTCAGAAGATAAAATACAAGATCTATTTAAAATACACTAGAAAACCAAAGATTTGTGGACATCAGACCATATGATTATGTGCTTCTTGAACATCCCATACCAAATTAAGTCTCAATTTCCTCTTATAATAACCTCCACTCTTCTGGGAAGATGTTTTACTCGATTTTAGGGAGAATTTTGTGAAATCCGTTCAGCCAAAAAGGTTTTAGTAAAGTAAGGATGCCTGGAGTAGAGTCAGCGTTCATATTTCAGTATGGTTGAGGTCAGAGCTCTATAGCAAGAGATCTTCCACAACAACCCCTGTAAAGCAGATCTTCATGGAGTTTACTTTGTGCACAGGTGAAATGTCATGCTGGAACAGGTTTGGGTCTCCTAGTTCAAGTGAAGGGAAAATGAAATTTTAGCACCTCCACATACGTCCTATACATTTGTGTGCCTCCAACTTTGTGTTAACAGTTGAACCGCATGTGGCTGGAAAAGTCAGGAGTCCAAATACTTTTGGCCATATAGTGAATTATGCACTGTGAATGAGGAACAAGTCTCTCTCTCTCTCTCTCTCTCTCTCTCTCTCTCTCTCTCTCTCTCTCTCTCTCTCTCTCTCTCTCTCTT
>NC_139590.1:3275904-3363404 GCF_946808225.1 Silurus aristotelis
TATGCATCGAGATTGGAATCGCTTCAGCCCCAGTTATAGAGATGCACATCCCTAATAAAAACTAGTCTAGTAACATCAGTCTAGACGACTAAGACTAATGCACTCCACCATCTTATGACCGTACGAGAAGCTAATTTCTGTCAAGGTTAAAGAGTTCCATAAAGACCATGGCTGGAACAGAGTGTGTGACGCATCAAATTTAAAGTCCATATTCCACGAAATAAAACTAATTTCCAGCTACTTAAATGATGTAAGTGGAACTAAGATCTAATATGCGAAGTTGTTCCTAAAATCCGTTGAATGCACCCTTGTATGTTAAGATGATGCGTATCTAAGGACGAGTTTTATATATTTTTTTCCCCAGTAAATCTGTATCTTTTGTCTTATTTAGAGAAGCAAAGTTTCCACAATCCTTGTCACATGTTTGTAATATGCAGGAAGGCAGCGTATGCGTAGGGCTGCAGAGGATTCGCTCAGGAACAGGAACAGACACGAAGAGGAATGAAGGCGGCTGGGGAACAGATGTAGGTCTGAAGACCTTGTGAACATGTTGATGGCAGGAGTTTGCGGTGCTCCCTGCAGGGGGAGAAAAACAAAAAGCCCTAAAATTACATCCCGGCGTAAACGTTTCAGAAAAAAAACTGAAACCACATTTAAAATAATGTTTACAGGTTAACCATGGAAACCTATCAGTCTGGAAGGGTGCGTTTACTTATTCGTGGTTTAGTCCTTTTAAATCCGAGGTGCCCAGAGTTTTTCCTACGAAGGGCCGAATATCAAATTTCTGGAAATTTCTAGTTCAGCGTTTCATGTTCTCTGTTTTTCAGCTGATTTGACATTTTAATTCCCATCAAGATTTTCCATCAGTGGGTTTCCCAACAATTGGGAGTCTTTGTTGCTACACACACTTTCTATCTTTTTTTTTTTTTTTTTTTTTTGTCTCTGTCTTCCTCTGTTTGTGTTTATCGGTCAGGCTGTTTACACAACAGTCCATAGGTCACTGGTGTGTGTGTGTGTGTGTGTGTGTGTGTGTGTGTGTGTGTGTGTGTGTGTGTGTGTGTGTGTAAAAGTCTCAGTTGTTTATTACAGTGAAACAGAACGTAGCTGTGCAGTGATAATTGTTTATTGTAATTGATTATCATTGGTCTTGATGTTCGAGGACAAAGAAAAAAAAAAAGGTTGTGACATATGAATCTTGTACTTGTCGTCCCACACATACAGAAGAGGTGTTGGCGCTAATGTAGGAGGCCGATCAGCCTAATTAGTGAACGGGGAAGCAATAAATTATAGCCTAAGGCTCATAAGTGTTTGTTTTACTCTCGCGATGAGCTGCATACCAGCGCTGTGTGACTCGCAATCCAAACAGGAATTTCTACATCATCAGGTTTCAGCAGCATTTAAATGATTTTCTGATGTTTACATCGCTCGGAATCGAACCATTACTAGCTATAAGATAAGGTTATATCGATCTTGATGTGTGTGGATAAAAGATCTGTGGAGTCAAATGGGACATTTTTGTCTCTATCTGAAGAAGAAGATGATGGAGAACAGGAGAGAAAATGTGATCAGAGGTGAAAGCTTAATGGTTTGGGGTTGTTTTGGAGGAGGGAACGATGGAGACTTATACTAGATACACACAATGAAATCGTTTCCAATGAGAGACAGAATCGCCTAGTGTTAAAGTATGGAAAGGTTGCCAGGTTGGTTCAGGATTTCACCAACCATTCCATACTTCAACATACAACACAATATATGTATATATTGTTCTAGGAAGTGAAAGAAATCCTGAACCAACTTGGTGTGTGTGTGTGTGTGTGTGTGTGTGTGTGTGTGTGTGTGTGTGTGTGTGTGTGTGTGTGTGTGTGTGTGTGTGTGTGTGTAAGGTTTAAATCATATATGTATATAAAGCTTTATACTTGAATGAATGGAAAATATCCGAGTCACAACCTTTTGAAATGTCATATGGAATGTGTGTAAATAGCACATAAAACTTACACTACATTTTATTTTATTTTATTAATTTGTTGTATTTTCTGTGTTTATTTGTGTTCTGTGTTTTCTACATATTTAGGTCACTGGCTGTGGGAACTAAAGAAGGTTACAAGCTGTTCTCCGTCACTGCGGTGGATAAACTTGAGTGTATTCATGAAAGTGGTAAGAAGACCAAACTTCTTTAGATTTAGTCAAACGATTGGATTTTATGGACAAAAGTATTGGGACACCTGATTTTTCCCAGCCATGTTTGGTTCTTTTTCCAAACTGTTAGCACAAAGTTGGAGGCACACGATAGTATTGGATGCGTGATGAGGCGGTAGGATGAACTTTTCCCTTCGCCTTGAACTCCCAAATCTGTTCCAGCATTACATTACCCCTATGCACTAAGACCGCTCCATGAAGATACACAGGTTTGAGAGTTAGAAGATCTCCTGCTATAGAGCTCTAAACCCTATTGAACATCTTGGGGATAAATATGAATGCTGCACTCCAGGCCTCCTCATCTTCTTACCTACATCAGGACCTGACTTTATTAACTCCCCTGTGGCTGAATTTCTCTACAAAATCTAGTGGAACATCTTCCCAGAAGAGTGGAGGTCCTTATAACAGCAAACGAGGTGTAAATCTGGAATAGGATGTTCTAAAAGTACTTAAGTATCTTATGTTCAGGTGTCCACAAACTTTTGTTTATTGTTTTTCTTAATAGTTCTATAACTCGGGTAATAAGGAATGTTTTTTTATTGGTAAATAACCAGTGATGCAGCCAAAGAGGAAGTGATGTTGCTGTTGATCTTTATTTTTTTATAATATCTTCTGGTGTGCTTTATTGCTCTTGTATCGCAGCACGGTGCTAATTTTTAAGTATGATGTACGTTGTATTGGACATTACACATGTATTTGCATTTTTCTTATAATAAGTACATTTAATAGGGCAAAAATGCAAATCTGTCCATCTTGAAGACTTTAAAAAGTACTGAAAATGAATCGCCACCTTCCGATCGATCTAAACGTTGTTATCAACATCCCTGTTTATATAATGCACTAAACAACTACAGAACATAATGAGATTAATTGTACTTGGCTGTTAAAAACCTGCCTAAGTTCAGGGCACAGTGGTTCTGAGGTGTTTCACAATTTCAGCAGAGAACCCGGACGTCTACATCGTGGAGCGTCTGTTCTCCAGCAGCCTGGTGGTGGTGGTGTGTCACTCGATGCCGCGCCGAATGAACGTCTATCACTTCAAGAAAGGGACGGAAATCTGCAACTACAGCTACTCCAACTCCATCCTCGCCGTGCGCCTTAACCGACAGGTGAATGAAGCATGGCTGCATGTTCTGTCAGAATGCTAGCTTTTGCTTAGTTGTTAGCGGTGGATAAAAGAAAAAAACAGAGGAGCTATAACGCTAATGTTAGAGAAAATAAGCATAAAAATAAATACATCTAACAGATTAGCATGTGTTTGGACATGTTTATGTAGCTTCTGACTTTGTATTTACATTTACGGCATTTGGCCGACGCCCCTATCCAGTAAGACTGAGCACTTGAGGGTTGAGGGCTTTGCTCAGGGGCCCAGCAGTGGCAGTATAGTGGTGCTGGGATTTGAACTTGTGACCTTGCGATAAAGAGTCCAATCCCTTAACCACTAAGATACCACCTCCTTGTATCACACTCGTAAACTGACACACAAAAGGACGTTCCAGAGGTAAAATTAATCACTGGCCATTTTGAAGCACATCATCTTGAGTGAGAAGTTTTATAGTCGTTTATAGTGAACGTGAAGGTGCAAAGACAATAAAAACGACACAGCGTTGTTCAGAATATCAAAATTTTCCTCAAATGTGTGAGAATAATTAATGAGAAAAGGCTCGGTGAGGTTAAAATCAGCCTGTAATTATACTTCGGTTCGTAATCACTCTTCTGGTAGCTCGGCTCCTGTGGGATTAAAACTGCTGAGGTGTAAAAATTAAACGTTTCTTGTCACGTGCACAAGTGTTTCGCGAATTTTGAAAAAGGAACTGAATCGACATAGAAATCTGAGGTAATGCTTGTGTCTTATGGTAGAGATATGAAAATATGAATTTGAAAGCACAAAAGGCGTTCGAGTCAGATTTAATGCTGAAGAATGAACGCGCGCGTGTGTGTGTGTGTGTGTGTGTGTGTGTGTGTGTGTGTGTGTGTGTGTGTGTGTGTGTGTGTGTGTGTGTGTGTGTGTGTGTGTGTGTGTGTGTGTGTTACTTGACAGAGGCTGGTGGTTTGTCTGGAAGAGTCCATTTACATCCACAATATAAAGGACATGAAGCTTCTGAAGACCCTTCTGAACACACCATCCAATCCCTCAGGTGAAACAGAAAACTCCTGATGTGTGTGTGTGTGATTTATTTATTTTTTTTCCTATTAATGAGTGACTATGTTGTGCTCAAACAAGTGTGTTGTTGTGTATTTCTATTTTTGAACATGATCTGCTTATAAAATACGAACCATGTTCTAAACCCTAAATTTTGTATTTATTTATTTGTATTTGTATTTATTTTTGAAGGTCTCTGCGCTCTCTCCATCAACCATTCCAACTCTTTCCTGGCGTATCCCGGAAGCAGCACCATCGGAGAGATCATCGTCTACGACGCCAACAATCTGGTATATGCACCGCAAACCAAAATACAAAAATCTTCAGCGCTGGATTTCTTCTTGATGACTGTGTGACCATCAGGACAGATTACTGTTTGTAGATGTAAATGTCATCTTCACAGATTTGACTGAAAATTTCATTTAGATGAGATTTAGCTCTTTTATTTGCATCCATGTGACCCTCTGTTTGACTTTTACATATGAATTATATTATATCCAAACGCACAATTATTTACAAGATCTTTATGGGAGTTAGTCCTTTATTTTGAAAGAACCTGTGTGTGTGTGTGTGTGTGTGTGTGTGTGTGTGTGTGTGTGTGTGTGTGTGTGTGTGTGTGTGTGTGTGTGTGTGTGTGTGTGTGTGTGTGTGTGTGTGTGTGTGTGTGTGTGTGTGTGTGTGTGTGTGTGTGTGTGTGTGTGTGTGTGTGTGTGGTCTTATCTTTGTTTTTCCACACAGAACACAGTGACCGTGATTCAAGCTCATGACAGTCAGTTGGCCGCCATCACTTTCAATGCCTCAGGCACCAAACTGGCCAGCGCCTCAGAGAGGGTACACACACACACACACACACACACACACTTTTTTATGTCTCAATCCACATTTAGTCCCCATTATCCTGTTATAATAATCTCCACTCTTCTTGAAAGATGTTTCAATAGATTTTGGAGTGTGCTTGTGGAGGTTTGAGCTCCTTCAGACACAAGGGTTTCAGTGAAGTCAGATACAGATGTAGGTGAGGTGAGGAGGCCTGGGGGTCAGAGTTCACATTCATCATCTTCAATAGGGTTGAGGGTCGTATATAAGGAGTAGTGGAATCAGGCTGATGGAAGAGGTGACCATCTGTGAGCAACAGTATGGTTTCATGCCGAGAAAGAGCACCACAGACGCATTATTTGCTTTGAGAATGTTGATAGAGAAGGTCAGAAGGAGTTGCATTGTGTGTTTGTGGATTTAGAGAAAGGGAATTATAAGGGGAACTCGGATTGTAACTATGTTAAAAGGATCGCATTCGGTTCACACGTGGAACGAGTCGAAAGCCCTGTACCGAAAAATATACACAAACATAACCTTGCACTATATTTCTCTTTTTTCCAGGGCACAGTGATCAGAGTGTTCTCCATTCCAGAAGGACAGAGACTGTTTGAGTTCCGCAGGGGAATGAAAAGGTCCAAATAATATCAATGACCATGACATTATTTCAATATCTCATTCTTTTTTCAAAGTTTTTAATTAGTTACCTTACGGTTTGAGTTAACAAAAAAGCAGCTAGTATGAGAGACCCTTGCTCAAAACCTGTGTGTGTGTGTGTGTGTGTGTGTGTGTGTGTGTGTGTGTGTGCACAGATACGTGAACATCAGCTCTCTGTCCTTCAGTCCTGATGCTCAGTTCCTCTGTGCCTCGAGCAATACCGAGACGGTCCACATTTTCAAATTGGAGCAGCACGGACACAGGTATGGAGTCTACACACACTCGTCTAATTTTTATTTATTTATTTTTTAGATGCGTTCTACATCCTCAGGTCTGTACACTTGCATTTCCAGTTCCAGATTATTATTGTTTTGTTACAGAAATGACATCGGTATCAGTAGCTAGGTCGAATCATACTTGCCGATAACCGATTATTACCAATTGTTTTTAAATTAATACTGGATAAAAAAAAAAGACCTAACACTACATAGTACTGAACTTTATTATAAAAACTGTGTCGAATCATTAAAAGGTGTGAAAGGAAATAAATATGAATATTTGAATTATATTAATAAATAATTATACAAATTATAATCAATAAATATAGTTCTTTCTGTGCAGCCTCTCATGTAAAAACAAACAGCACGTAACATCAGTTATTCGCCTCTAGAGGCCGCTCTCGTAATGACTGCAGACCTTCTCAGCCACATCAATGAATGCTACCCGAAAAAACTATCAGTTAGTTATCAGATAGAACAAGCAGTCAACTACTGGTGCCGATGACGATAATTTGGTCAACCCTTATATTGGATATTATTAGATTAGACAAAGAAGGAATAAAAAAAAGCTATGCTATTATCAAAATGACTCAGAGTTTTCCTAGAACAGTATCTCCTGAAGTGTTTTATTCCCCTTATACTACAGTGATTTTACATAGCTAACCTTTCATACTTCATTTTATGTTGACACATACACACTTTTTTTTTAATTTACTTTTTCTTGAGTATAATTTGTCAAATTTAGCTTTTTAGGTTTTTTTTCTTTTTCTGACAAGATGAACATTTTCTATGTGTCTGTGTGTGTGTGTGTGTGTGTGTGTGTGTGTGTGTGTGTATAGTGGCGAGGAGGAGAACCCCTCGTGGTCCGCGTACGTAGGCAAGATGTTTTCAGCAGCGAGCAGCTACCTGCCATCCCAGGTTTCAGGAATGATGAGTCAGGATCGAGCGTTCGCCACGGTCCGCCTCAACACACACGGCCACAAACACACCTGCACTTTAACAACGTGAGTGTACACATGCACCCACACGTCGCACTGCTCCGATTGTTCCTGCAACCAAATCATATTCTCTCATTCGCGATCACACTCTTTACGTAATGTAGTCGTTATTAGGTATATCACGGCTAGCTGAATAACCCGCCGAGGTGAAGCGGAGAACATTGAAGTGGTGTACAGTTTGTAAGAAAAAAATGATGATCATTATAAAGAAGTTGTTTATAATACATTGAGGTGCTTTGGTTTCATTGGAGTCAAGAAAGAACCCTGGACAAACTCCTGCTCAGACATTTTATACTGTTCTTCCCTTTGAAGTGTAAATCTTCTTTACACTTCAAAGAGAAGAACAGTAGATGTACATTTGCGGCATTTAGCAGACGCCCTTATCCAGAGTGACGTATAAATAATCTTTACACTTCATAGGAAAGAACAGTATCAATCCTCTTTACACTCCAAAGGGAAGAACAGTGTCATTCCTCTTTACACTCCAAAGGGAAGAACAGTGTCATTCCTCTTTACACTCCAAAGGGAAGAACAGTGTCATTCCTCTTTACACTCCAAAGGGAAGAACAGTGTCATTCCTCTTTACACTCCAAAGGGAAGAACAGTGTCATTCCTCTTTACACTTCAAAGGGAAGAACAGTGTCAATCCTCTTTACACTCCAAAGGGAAGAACAGTATCAATCCTCCTTTTGGTTAAGAGATAATTTTTGACTGCTTGTTGCGACTAAAATTGAAATTCTGATTAAACTGCACAATGGCTTCTGTGATATTGAAGCCTTTTCGTGGATGAGCTCATTCTCGTATATTTTGGGGTGGAATCTTGGTTGAGGCAGTGTGTAAATTCTTACAGGTTTCACTCGTAGTCGTGGATCTTCCCTTTATACCATGGTCACTTCCCAGAAGTTGATGTTTCATTTATGTTTGCAGTGTAGAATTGAATGGATCGAAATAACACATCATTTTGATTATTATATATATATATGGCTCATTAGATCTTGAATTCTGCTGCTTGAAAGAGATAAAGATCATCAGATTACACTTATTTACACACGTAAATAAAACAATTGGAGTTTAATCCTGGTGCTGTTTTTTTGTAATTTTTTTATTTGATTGTTTTTTTTCGAGGCTCGAGTTATTTATTGTAATCATCATATTCACCATATGAACTACACCACATAAGGATGATCATCTCCATAACTGAGGCCGATGCGATGGAAATCTCGATGCGCTATTCAAGAAAGACTGTAGTATACATCTTTATTGTCCTGTTTGCTCTTTAACTTTCAGAATCCAGAAGCTTCCACGGCTCCTCGTCGCCTCGTCTGAAGGGCAGCTTTTTATTTATAACATCGACCCTCAGGACGGGGGCGAGTGCACCCTGGTGCACACGCACAGGTGAGAACGAACAAGAAAACAGTCCACCACACGCTGCCACTTCGTCCCGTCAATCATTAAGGGGTTGGACTTTGGCATGTGGATGGACTTCTTACTTATTTCCTTCAAATGGAGTTGATTTTTATTGTTATTGAAAGATCTCACGGAACCATGAAAATCGAAGGAAACATCCACTTCAAACAAACATCCACTTTATGGCCAAAAGTTTGTGGACACCTGACCATGAGATTATGAGCTCCTCTTTGAAGAATATTCCATATAATATAATATAATGAGATATTTTACTTCTTAAAAGAACACTCTTCTGAGAAGATGTTCCACCAGATTTTGTGGAGATTTTTGTGAGAATCATTCAGCTACAAGGGTGTTAGTAAAGTCGGGTACTAATGTCACTGAGCCGAGGAGGTCTGGAGTGCAATCAGCTTAAAAAATTCACCCTAAAGGTGTTCAGCGCTCCATAGCAGGAGATCTTCCATTCCAACCCATGTAAAGCATTTCTTCATGAACTGGCTTTGTGCACAGGGGCTGAAAATGTCAGGTGTCACAATACTTTTGTCCCTATAGTGTATAACGAAATAGAATAGAATAAACATTTATTGTGGATTAACGAATGCAAGGAAAGAAGGGTGTTAATTAATTAAAAAAATCTATAAATAATAATTTTTAAAATAAAATGTATAAAATAAATGATACTAAAATAATAAATTTGATTGTGCGCTTTGAGATCGTTCACTTCCCAGAAGATGATGTTTCATTTCTACAGGGTTTGGTATATAAACAGATAAAGAAAAATAACGCAGGTTTCATTGTCTCGGGTTTTGATAGATGTAGTGCGAGCTGCGCATTTTTCCACAACAGCTTGAACACTATATCAGATTCCCACATCAGTTTGCCAATATCAATTAAACCAGAAGAGCATGTGAGGAAAATAAAAAAAAATTTCAGGACAAGGTTGCAGCAAGGGCAAATATTCAACAAATTAAACATTTTTTTAATTATTTAATTTACAAATTAGTTATCTGTATATAATTGACACCCGGCGACTCGTTGCATGTCGAGCGTTTATTTGTCATTCCGTTGTGCAGAACAGTCCTCTAACTGACCTTTGACCCCTCCAGGCTGTTAGGATCGGAAGAGGAGTCCGAGGTGTCAGAGGAAACGGCGGCTCCTTCCTACGCTGCCACGGCGGCCATCGGCACCCACGGACCCATCTCTACTACGCTAACCGGTACGTATTTATCCCTGTAGTGTCTCCTAGGTTTTGTTACTATTTTGAATTCTCTAATCTGATTTGTCAGAAGTTTCTCGAAGCTCAGTCTCTAGTTTCTAGCTGCTTTTTTATCATATCAACTTTAAAAAAGGGGAAAGAGATGCAGAGCTTCAACACCGGGAATATCAAGATTTGTTTTGAGGATGTATTTGTTGTTGAATTTAAACATATCTGGATCCAAACAATCGCCGACGCCCCCTAGGGTCACCAACTCCTGGTTCCAAAATTTCCTGTTTCCCTGTGCCACCCTGTAAAAAGAGGAATAAAACACTTCAGGAAGTGCGTCTTTGGTGTTGTAGCAGTAACTCTGCTGCGTGTTATGTATATAAAGGGTGCAGCAGTGCGGATATAATACTACTAAATAATTAGTATATAAACATATTAAATAATTACACAACTTGAGGCAAGTTGAGGGTTAAGGGCCTTGCTCAAGGGCCCACCAGTCTCAGCTTGGTGGACATGAGCTAGCGCTCACTCTGGTTAATGTTATTGCATTGGACTTTGGATCCGAAAGGCATGAGTTCAAATCCCAGCCACACCAAGCTTCCACTCTTGGGATTCCTTAACCTCATTGCTGCTCAGTAAATGTAAGTATAAGTGTATAAGTGCAGCTGCCAAATGTTGTTAATGTAAGACAGGCTCAGAAGGTTGTGAGTTTAAGTCCCAGCAACACCAGACTGTCACTCCTGAGCCCCTGAGCAAGGCCCTTAACCCCATAGCTACTTACGTGTATGAATACGTATGTTGAATGTTTTAATGTGTGTGTGATATTCTTCTCAGGATATTCCGAGGACGGAGGGGTGATGAAGGGCGAGGTGATTCCCGAGCACGAGTTCGCCGCCGGTCCCGTGCGCCTGGACGACGAGACCGAGTTTCCTCCAGTGAGCATTCAGAACCCATAAAATCCATCCGCATCCCAAAAAAACGAATCGCTAAACTCCACCTCTGTCCAGCTGTGTGTGTGTGTGTGTGTGTGTGTGTGTGTGTGTCCTCGTGCCGCAGGCTGTGTGTTCAGGTTTTACAGCAATGATCACCGATTGTTTAGTTTTGTTGTATAATCTTCACCTCAGGCTGTAGGAGCTCGAGGTTCCTCCTGGTGAGGTGAAGATTATGGGTGTCGCTAAAAGTAAAAAAAAAAATTTTTAGCCATTTTTTTTTTATTCTCTATAAAGCTGTAAAGCTGAGCTGATCTTCATTGCCCACTGGGTTCTGGTTTACTTTTTCACTTAGTCTCCTAAATCCTATTCATCGGCGCAATAAATTCACCCGAAACGTCCTTAACGTCTCCTGTATCAGGCACGCCGACGCTTGGTGTACGGTATTAGTCACCATCCTGTACACGAGGGGAACTAATAAATACGCCTAACTTCCGTGACCATCACTCGTCTTTCAGTTCCATGTTTTTTTTTTTTTTTTATCCAGAAACCGAACTGCACTCGAGAAACAAACGGTAGCTGAAGTAACTGGCTCGTTCGATTCTACCGCACGTCATGTTTGCTCTCTCGGAGGAAAAACGTGGCGTTACAGCGCAGAGATTGAAATCGCAGACGCTTCCTCAAAAGAGTGTCATGGTGTTTTTTTTTTTTTTTTTTTTTTTCTCGCTTTAATTGTTTCTTCAACTGCATTCGTACAGTTATACAGGCCTGAGTGACTCTGTTCTACAAACATCCTTTCACTTTTTAATATTTTGAACTGAAATCACTGCTCACGGCAACAACAGCGTCAGCCGGCTAACGTCTGTGAGAGTATTGGAATACTTCTGTTGAGAGACAGATGGAATGACATTAAAAACAGACAGACACATTAACAGACAGACGGAACGACACATTAAGAAACACAGACGGAACGACGGATTAACAGACAGACGGAATGACGCATTTGGAAACAGACAGACACATTAACAGACGGATGGAATGACACATTAACAGACGGATGGAATGACACATTAACAGACGGATGGAATGACACATTAACAGACGGATGGAATGACACATTAACAGACGGATGGAATGACACATTAACAGACGGATGGAATGACACATTAACAGACGGATGGAATGACACATTAACAGACAGACACATTAACAGACGGACGGAATGACACATCAACAGACGGACGGAATGACACATCAACAGACGGACGGAATGACACATTTGGAAACAGACGGATGGAATGACACATTAACAGACAGACTGAATACATTCAGAAACTGACTGCCTCTCAGGCATCTTTAGCTCACTTACATCAGTACCTGACTTTACTAACACCCTTGTGGTTGAATTAATCTCCAGAAATCTCCAGAAGCACACTCCAAAATCTAGAAGAACATCTTCCCAGAAGTGTGGAGGATATTGTAACGGAAGAATGGGGACTAAATCTGGAACGGGATGTTTAAAAAGAAGCACATGGCAAGTTTATGGGCAGGTGTCCACAAACCTTTAACCACGTACAGTAGCTAAAGAGAGTAAAAAACATTTCTTGTACCTGTAAGATTTCAGCTTTAACTTTCACTTGTTGCCGATTTCTGGATTCTCGGTGGGGCGTCGATTTTCTAAACAGCATCCGTCACGTTCTGTATTTTATTACGTTTTTTTTTTTTTTTTCGCCTCTGTCTCTGATGTTAGCACTTTGTAACAAGAGAGGAAAGAAACAAAGAAGTGAAAGCAGGTGAGGGATCGGAGTTTTATTGCTGGCTGCTGAAATGAAGTGATGCAGGAACGTGTTCATTCATTCATTATTTCATAAAATCACTCACGATGAGAGAGCGGAGGACAGGGGTGTGTCCGAGCCCATTATCATAAAACTACAGCAATTATTCCATGTATTGTTTTTGCATCAAGCATCAGTGCGTGTGTGCGTGTGTGTGTGTGTGTGTGTGTGTGTGTGTGTGTGTGTGTGAGTGTGTGTGAGAGAGAGAGAGAGAATGTTTGAGAATGTGCGTGTGTGAGATTGCATATGTGTGTGTGTGTGTGTGAGCGTGTGTAAGATGATCCCGATAACACACACACACTCTTGCTGCTGCACTTGTTTTTGACTCCAACACCCCCTCCCCCTACCCCACCCCTGAGTTTGAGATTAAAGGAAACCCTTTCTTGTGGTTCTGGTTTCTGGTAGATAAATCGGTGTCTTGGTGGATCTCGTCGTGGCAGAACCGGCCGCCCGTGAGAGCCTTCCATCCGGACCGGGACGACCCTCAGTACACGAGCCGCCAACTAATTAATGCGTTTCAGGAATAATTAACTCCCAGTTCCCGGAGTAATCCGAGTCATTTCAGGGTGCTAACGATTTAACGATCACGAAAAACAAAGCCCCGCAGAAGCACCGGGAGGGGGCGTAGTCAGCATGGTTGCTCGCTCTCCCGAAGGGCCGTGTTATATGCATGAACAAAACCGTCGCCACGGACACGACACGCGTCTCAGCAAGATGTTAAAAAAGAAAGGAGGGGAAAAAAAAAAACCTGTAGCATCGTATATTATATAATATAATATTTTATTCTATTATAATTACGGATACATTTTGTTTAACCTCGTCATATTTACTGATGGATTCCGTTGTTTTGTTTTGTTTTGTTTTTAACGTGTATTAATACCTAATCCTTGTTTACACGTCACCATCCGGAACACTAATACCACAGGATGGGCTTTTAAAATAAAAACATTTACGTGCCTATGAGTTTCTTTGTACGTCGCAGAAGTTTGCTGGAAGACCAAAAAAAAAGAAAAAAATGTAGAAACTAGGAATAAATTGATGCAAAGCACTTCTCTTTTCTACTCGTGGTTTTTTTTTTCTCTCTTTCAATACTCTTCTGTATTTGCTCAAATTCATCATACACACATTTGAGGGTTAGGGGCCTTGCTCAGGGGCCCGGAAGCGATATTTCAGCATCGCTGGGATTTGAATTCGGGACCTTCAGATCCAAGGGCCAGTGCCTTAACCACTAAACTACCACGTCACCAAATACATCATACACATTTGAGGGTTAAGGGCCTCGCTCAAGGGCCCAACCGTGGCACGTTTGCGATGCTGGATTTGCAACCTTCAGCTCGATGGGACTAAAAAGCCATCATTTCTAACTTGAACAGCTTGAAAAGGGTGTGGTGGAGCCCAAGCATGTTCCAACTTAACGTTCAGCTCCATGAAGATCTACTTGCATGGGTTGGAGTGGAAGATCTCCTGCTATTGAGCTCCAACTCTTTCAAACATGCTGAATGTGAACACTGACTGCACTCCAGGCCTCCTCACCTCATCTACATCAGTGCCTGACTTTACTAACACACATGTGGGCACAAATCTCCACAAAATCTAGTGTCATAACATGATGCCGTTCTAAGATTATGAGCGGTGAACTGAAGAACACTGAAGATCGGCAGCAAGTGAACATTTTGTCCTCAAAGTTGACATGCTAGAAGCAGGACAAATGGATTTAAGGATTTGAGCGCCAAATTGTGACGTCTAGACGACTGACTCTGAGCATCTCCAAAACGGATGTTTCTGCTCTGCAGTGGACAGAATCTATCCAAAGTGCTCCAAGGAAGGAACAGTGGTGAACCGGCAAAAGGGTCGTGGGCGGCCAAGACTCACTGATGTACGTGAAGATTGAATGCTGGTCCGTGTGGTCCGATCCAACAGACGAGCTCCTGTAGATCAAACTGCTGAATGCTGTTGATGCTCGATGGGTCACGACTGTTTACCAGCAAAAGGAGGACCAACACAATATTTTGGTCATAATGTTATGCCTGATCAGTGGCCATAAAGTTATTCCTGATCGATGTATGTATGTGGCAGTGCGTGTGGACGAGCGCCGGTTTGCGAGTGGCGGTTTGCGCGAAAATATTTGAGCAATTTTGTCGTATCGCTATCGTCATCGTAAATCAGAAGTTGAACCATCGTAACTCGGCGACCATCTTTATGGTCAGATAATCCTGAAAAACTCAGGTAAGTCAAATCAAGCAGCTTCCAGTAAACAGAGAAACAGAAGAAAAAACAGACCACAGTGCGCCATAAAACAACACAAGATCCGTAATCAATAATACATTAATAAATAAAGACATTTACTATACAGTCATAGTGCAGAGGAGGTGCAATGATAATTTTTCCTGAGTAAGTCCAAAGTGCAGGGTTGCAAAATAGTGGTCCATGTTGATTGTGTTCATGTAACACATATGAAATGAACAGTGTGCGATTTACATTACTGTAATGTTAGTGTTAATAGAAGCAGGTCATGATGACGATGGAAACGATGGTGGGTTCTTGGTATTATTGATGAGGTCGGATACAGATGGGAAGGGTTTTGGTCCTACTGGTCCGTAGCCTTCTGTGAGAGCGGGGGTGATTTAAAAAGTCTGGACACAGACATAAAAAAAAAAAACTTAAGTCAAATGGAATTAAATGACTTGGGGAACTAGTAAAAGCTTCTAATTTGGGACATAGGAATGAAACAATCATGAAAAACTTGAAGGAAGTAGACATACCTAGTAGGAAAGAAGCCTAAAATATGGATAGATGGAAACTAAATAACCAGCCAGCAGTAAAGCGAAAAAGAAGCATAAAAAACCCCACAAGACAAAGACATCAGAATCAAGCAGACAAGAGGAACAAGGAAATTAGAAACAAGATGAACTAAAAGATCAGTAATATGAGGAAAAAGTCACTAGGAGGCTAAATAGAAGGAAATGATCAAACAAGGGATATATATATATATATATATATATATATATATATATATATATATATATATATATATATATATAACGAAAACCCAAGGGAACTAAGAAACCAGGAACCAGGAACAAACAACGGCAGTAATTAAAGCAAGGCGATTCGAGGAGAAGAGACAGGCCCATCCTGTAGGAAATGGCTGCATAAGAACCAGAGACGGATGGAGGACAAACAACCAATGTGAAGGTATTTATAAAAAACTATTTGACCCTGGAGGGCTCCGGGATTGTTTTCTGGTAATGTTTAAAATCTGTTTTTTTCCACTCTATAATTACGGATTGTACCAGCATAGATGTAGAATTAGAATAAAACCTTTAGGGGTGTTATAGTAAAACCACCAATGGTATGAGCATGAAGCAAAATAACTATATCCTCCACTCTTCTGTGAAGGTGTTCCACTAGATTTTGGAGTGTGGTTTTGGCGATTTGTGGAGAGTCATTAGTAAAGTCAGAAACTGGTGTAGGTGAGGAGAGGAAGTCTGGGGTGTAGTCCGTTTTCACATTTGTCATGTTGAGTTCAGAGCTCTATAGCAGGCCACTTAACATCTTCAAATCCAATGAATGTACAGCATATCTTCAAGGAGTTTGCTTTGTGCACAGAGGAATTTTCATGCTGGAACAGGTTTGGGTTTCCTAGTTCATGTGAGGGGAAAATTTCATGCCATAACCCCCAATGACATCCTATACAGAAGTGTGAATCTAACTTTGTGATAACATTTAAACATCTGGCTAGAAAAGTCATGTGTCCCAATACTTTTATTCATACTTTTGTTAATATATGCATTTTTGCCAAGTGTCAGTTCAAGCTACAAATAAATTCTATAGAAAAAAGATATATTAGATGCGGACGATTTCAGGAGTATAAATAAAATTTGGTCTTCTGTCCATAAAATAGTTGTGACACATAACAAATGACTCACTGGGTGTCCTGGGATGACCGGACCAAACTAAATCAGTCCAGACGTCCCTTTTCCAAACAAGGTTCCAGTACAGAAGTAGATTTGCTTCCCTCGTGCCCATTTAGCCAGGCAACTCTTATAATTGATAGTTACAAAGTTATCATTACAGTTCCAGGTCTTTTATATGACAGTGAAAACTTCCTGAGAAGAAACCGAGCCTAAAGGGTTTAACGTCGTCAGCGCAGGAATGAGGCCAGGCTGGGGGAAGCAGGGATCGGTGTCACACGATATTTCCAGAAGCAGAAGTGAGTCAGGATTTCCTCAGAGGAGAAAAGGCCGATCCAGACAGTGAAGGAACCCAGGAGGTGGATTCGGTTCTGAGCTGTCCAGGGTCCTGAACAAACGAGAAGGATTTTCATCACTATGCTTATCTGGGTTTGTGTTTCAGCAAACATCTGGTCTGAAAATATTCATATTTGAATTCTTGTTTTGTTCTAGAAAAATATATTACAATAGTTATTTCGCTGATCTGATCTCTGTGTTAGTCTGACTACATTTATTCGAGTAGTTCTGGTAGTTTGTTGCCTAATGCTTGCTTGTTGTTAGCTTGTTTACTCTAATGCTTGTTTGTGGTTCCACATTTAGTCCCCATTTGCTGTTCTAATTCCCTGCAGGTACTGATGTGGGTGAGGTGAGGAAGCCTGGGGTGCAGTCAGCGTTCATGCCAAAGGTGTTTAATAGGGTTGGAGCTCTATAGCAGGAGATCTTCCTCTCTAACCTATGTAAAGTGTATCTGCATGGAGTTGGCTTTGTGCACAGAGGCTTTGCCATACTGGATCAGGTTTTGGCTTCTTCTAGTTTAAATGAAACAAAAATTTCATGCTAGCACATACAAAGACGTCCTATTACGACGTACTATATACAATTGTGTGCCTCCAGATTTTTGGTTACAGTTTGGGGAAGAATCACATATGGCTGGAAAAGTGAGACAATGTCCGTTGTGAAAAGCGCTATAGAAATAAACTTGACTTGACTTGACTTGGAAAAGTCAGGTGTACCAACACTTGTCCATATAGCGTAGTTGTCACTATTTACTCTAATGCTAGTTAGCCTACTTACTCCAATTCCAGTTTGATGTTAGCTTGTTTAATCTAATATCAGCTTATTGCTCGCCTGGTTACATTAATGATAGCTTGTGGTTGGCTTGTTTATTCTAATGCTAGGTGGAGATTTTGCTTAATTGGAGGCTCATTTAATATTTAATTAAAGACTTATTTCACAGGTTAAAACCAGGTCCTGCTTGTTTGGAATGAATACTTCATCCACACCAGGCAAGGTTGACCTCTGCTGTGAAACATTTTTCACATTTTTCCAAAAAATTTGGTCTGAACATGTTTACAAATCCATGTGTAATTAGACTTTTGATTCGTTTTTCTCTATAAATCATTGACCTTCATTGAACTCCTCACACCCTCTGTATTACATTCCTTTTAAGTGACTACCATGGCCTGACTTCACACTCATTCCCTAGAGATATCATATAAACAGTATCTCACTTCTATGTTTTGCACCCAGGTGATGGACTGAACCGCTACAAACATCTGGGTCACTCATGTTTCTTTAAAGACAGGCCCTTATATTTATTCAAAGCCTTCAGGTTTACCAAAAACTATTGCAATATACACATTATACCAATAAAATTAATAACCCAAGATTTGAAATAACCATCTGTCTGTGAAACTTCCTTAAAAATATCCAAGAAGTGTCAGAACATTCACTCGGAGGTCAGGGTCACTTCTTCAAGATTGCACCAGAGTCCCTATTACACAACACACCATTGCATCATCATCATTATCACCCGAATAAACATTGACTCACAGTCCAGCCGAACAGAAACTAAATGAAGTCAGAACTCTATAGCAGGCCACTCAACATCTTCAAGTCCAATGAATGTACAGAATATCTTTAAGGAGTTTGCTTTGTGCACAGAGAAATTGTCATGCTGGAACAGGTTTGGGTCTCCTAGTAATCTCCTGCTTGTGGAGATTTGTGTAAGAATTATTTGGCCACAAGAGTGTTAGTAAAAGCAGGTACTGATGTAGGTGTGGTGAGGAGGCCTGGGGTACATTTAAAATAAAAATAATCATCCCAAAGGTGTTCAATAGGTTCGAGAATCAAAGCTCTATAGCAGAAGATCTTCCACTCCAAACCATGTAAAGCAAGTCTTATTACCCATAAAGCCTATAAGAAGCCTGAGGATAACAACAACAACAACTTAAACACCTGAGTGAGAAAAACTTGGGTCATATTTTGGGTTTTGACCGAAAGCTAATGTAAGAATTCCTAAATAATGTGATTGCTAGTCTCCACCCTATTCAGGATTCTGCCTGCTGAAGTTTAAACATATTGGAACTTTGTATTCAAAAAATAAAACGTCTAATTGGAGCAATATTGTTACCCAAATCACTTGGTTGTAGTTGTAGCTCAGTGGTTAAGATGTTGTCTGTCTGATACGAAGGTTGCGAGTTCCAATCCAAGCACCACCAAGCTGCAACTGCTACCACTTGAGCAAGGCCCTTAACCCTCAACTGTTTACTTGTATAAATAAAAAAAATGTAAGTTGTTTCGGATAAAGGTGTCTATACCAAATGCCCTGAATAAATAAAGGGTTTAGTGAACAAGTGACTCAGAAACAGAGGACTTTAATTTTCAACTGCTCAGTTGTATAAACGAGATAATTGTGAATGCATCTTCTAATGATGGCATCTTCTAAATGCCAGAAATGTAATGCATTTCAAATTCAGAGGGACATGGTGTACATTTCACTTTTTTAGCTGTTGCGCCACTTTAATTGAGTAAACTTCTCATTTGACGCCTCCCTCTTATGTCCTGTACAACTTGAACAGGTATAATTAAGTGAGAAAATGCAGCATGAGAACAACATGAGAGACACTACACAAATTACATACAAAATACAATAACAAACTTCACTATCTATCTATCTATCTATCTATCTATCTATCTATCTATCTATCTATCTATCTATCTATCTATCTATCTATCTATCTATCTATCTATCTATCTATCTATCTATCTATCTATCTATATGTATATATATATGTATATATATACAGTGAGGAAAATAAGTATTTGAACACCCTGCTATTTTGCAAGTTCTCCCACTTAGAAATCATGGAGGGGTCTGAAATTGTCATCGTAGGTGCATGTCCACTGTGAGAGACATAATCTAAAAAATAAAATCCAGAAATCACAAAATATGAATTTTAAACTATTTATTTGTATGATACAGCTGCAAATAAGTATTTGAACACCTGTCTATCAGCTAGAATTCTGACCCTCAAAGACCTGTTAGTCTGCCTTTAAAATGTCCACCTCCACTACATTTATTATCCTAAATTAGATGCACCTGTTTGAGGTCGTTAACTGCATAAAGACACCTGTCCACCCCATACAATCAGTAAGAATCCAACTACTAACATGGCCAAGACCAAAGAGCTGTCCAAAGACACTAGAGACAAAATTTTACACCTCCACAAGGCTGGAAAGGGCTACGGGGAAATTGCCAAGCAGCTTGGTGAAAAAAGGTCCACTGTTGGAGCAATCATTAGAAAATGGAAAAAGCTAAACATGACTGTCAATCTCCCTCGGACTGGGGCTCCATGCAAGATCTTGCCTCGTGGGGTCTCAATAATCCTAAGGAAGGTGAGAAATCAGCCCAGAACTACACGGGAGGAGCTGGTCAATGACCTGAATAAAAGCTGGGACCACCGTTTCCAAGGTTACTGTTGGTAATACACTAAGACGTCATGGTTTGAAATCATGCATGGCACGGAAGGTTCCCCTGCTTAAACCAGCACATGTCCGGGCACGTCTTAAGTTTGCCAATGACCATTTGGATGATCCAGAGGAGTCATGAGAGAAAGTCATGTGGTCAGATGAGACCAAAATAGAACTTTTGGGTCATAATTCCACTAAACGTGTTTGGAATGATGAGTACCATCCCAAGAACACCATCCCTACTGTGAAGCATGGGGGTGGTAGCATCATTTCTTAATTATTTCTTATATTGAATGTATTTCTATATGAAAATAAACAAATTGTGTTAATTACATATAATTGACTGTTTCACGATACACACAACGTTAATATGACGTAGGGGTAACAAATAAGATGAAATAGTCCATGACAGTCTCTGATCTTTAACGTCAGGATCCGAATCCGTTCACTCCTTTTCTTTCCCTTCTTCCTATAGAGTAAACTGAACGACCATACACTACACAGGGAAATGATAGTTCAGTGGTTAAGATGTTGGGCTTCTGATTGCGAAGGTTGTGAGGTCAAATCCCAGCACCACAAAATAGCACTCTCCTCCACTATTGCAGGAGTACCGAAAAAACGAGTGCGGCATGGGATAAAACAACGTATTTTTATATAATTTTAGCTGATGTTCTATGTCCTGAAAAATTCCACGTTCATGTCCATGTCTCAAATAAAAAAAAAATCTTTTTGTTTATTTTCTGCTTTTATTTGATTCATATTCAAAATGCAAGTAAAACAAAAAAAGCTGAGTAGCAGGAAGAAGCAGTCAGTAAATAGCATATTTTTGCGAGAGTGGGACTGAAAAATTCGTCCCTTGCAGGACTCTACTACCAAGTTGCCACCGCTGGACCCTTGAGCAGGCAAGGACTCTCATCTGCTAAATTGTATATGAGGTGGTATCAAAAGGTTTCAAAACTAGTTTTATAACACTTATGATCCCTAATGCCTACTTAGATCAAAAGGTACAGGCTATTTGTTGGTACCTCAAAAAATGAAGACTAGATCAGGGGGCAGATCTTTCTCTTTTAAACCCCACAGTTATGAAACAGCCTTCCAATTAGTGTTTGGGACTCAGACACAGTCTCAGTGTTCAAGTCGAGGCTGAAAACATATTTTTTTAGTCAAACCTTCTGTAGAGTTTCTTGGGTAAAGAAACAGATCTGGAAAGATCATGGATATAGAGTGTTTGGTGAACTGGGATATTTGTATGCTGTCGTCCCCTCAACCTCACACGTTCACTCAGCTTTGTTGACGGTGGTGTGGTGGGTCGTCTCTTATCCCAGAGATCCCTCATGTCTGAGTAACCTTCTGGTTCTTCCTTTTAGTTCTGCTGCCATAGCAAGTCTTGCCGAAGTCCCAACTTCACAGTGTCCTTAACTTTCATACAACAATAAGGACACATAATAAACCATATCCTCCTCTTTCTGTCATCCCTCTTCTCTCTCTCTTTCTTTCTTTCTCTCTCGGTTGAGTTAAACATGCTACCGAGGCACCAGTGACCAATGTTCCTGCTCCTCTCCTTGGATCTGCCCACTTTGTCCCGGCCTGCCTCTGGAATGGATGCGACTCTGTGCAGCTGTTGATGGTTTCGCATCAACGTTCTCTGGATCCAGGAAATTATGGAGTCAACATGTCTGCTACACTGACTCAGGACTACAGTTTGCATCTGAACACCATCACTGCACACCTCAACATTGTTTAGCTGTAAGAAACCCAGATGAGGATGGGTTCACTCTTTTCCTCTCAAGGTTTCTTCCTTATGAAATTAGTTCAGAGTTCACTCATCAGAGACAAACTTACACTTATAAAGAACCATGAAGAGTCATTGTTCATTGTTAAAAGCACAATACAAATACAAATTTATTGAATTTAATTGTAAAAATACTTTTGTAATTAAGGAAGTGAAGTTCAATGTGAAGTTTAAAGTGAAGTTCTTGTAATCAAGAGCATTCGTGGAAAATGTGTCCTCGGTGTTCCTCAGTTGTTAAATAAGACAAAACAGTAGGGAACAGGGCGTTCTTGTGAAACTGCTGATAAGTCCTTATCAACCCTGAGAGTGTGAGGGAGCCGAGTGCGCATGCGCGTGACGTCAAACACCGCAATAACGCGTTTAAGCGTCGGTTCTATGAGACAAGTGTGCAATTGCAATCGAACAAAGTCAACACACACACACACACACACACACACACGGTGTCGGGAGCAGGAGCGGGTGTGTTGAATAAGATCGCTGCGTCGTATCTCTGCAGTCATGTGGCAGAATAAACCGGAATAAACCTGTTCTGCCCGGTACGATGCCTAACGCGCGCTCCGACGCAACACAAGAAACACAAGAGCATGCGTGCATAAAAATAAATAAATGAAAATAAAATAATAATAAAAAATATATATATATATATATAGGTTTTCATGCACATTCATTTATTTATTATTTTTTATCTTTCCAGTACCTTTACATTCTTTCCTTCTAGTATACAACCTTTATTATCAAATCAAATCAAATCAATACAATTATTATGTATAAATTATTATGTATAAAGGCTCTATTATTTTATTTAATTACAAAAAATATATACATAAAATATACATATATATACATAGCTATATACATAGCTAAATAACAGTATAGAAGGTCGCAAAAGTTCTGGCTGAATGCACAAAGTTTTTGAAAAATATATTTAATATTTATTCTTTAAACACACGCATACTCATATTAAATGTTCACATAAACACATTTTCCTGCAATGCAAAAGTGCTTATAAATAATATACAGTGGATACTAAGAACCTGGTTGAACCTGGGTGAACCTGAGTTGCCTTTGAGAGGAGGGCAGGGGAGGAAAGGGAGGGGGGATATAAATGAGGAATTGGTTTATTAATATTTATATTCATATGCCCAATGTTGTATGTTGCAGTCGTATGCTACAATCATTTGATTACATTTTTGGGTCATTAATCTACACTCAGCACCCCATAATGACAAAGTCTTCCCCTGTCAGCCATCGTGGGCATAAACAAGTCTAACTCAGATGTATTAACGTGTGCAGAGCTATTCTGGCACAGCTAGCTGGTTCTGTGAGGCGAATTTGACATCTGATTGGTTAATAAAACAGCCCCATTGCTGATATAGACTATGGTAAAAAGGCCGACACTACTGATTCTGAAGGCCCTGGGTAGATTAGATTGACATGGCAGCACATAGAGGCTGAAATCTGAATGGATAAAAAAATATAACATCCACATACACGTACTGGAAGCAGTGCAGTCAAGAGAAACACTACGCAATAAAGATAATAAACTGTTGGGAATAAATATATATAATATCATGGAACAAATATTAGAATTTAGGTTGTAAATGCAGGTCAGTGCTTCTGATAGTGTTTAGGCCAGCAGAGAAGGTGTACATATACATATTATACTATACTATTATATATATATATATATATATATATATATATATATATATATATATATATATATATATATATATATATATATATATATATATATATATATCAGAATCAGGTTTATTGGCCACACACAAGGAATTTGGTTTCAGATGTTTGTGACTCTCAAAAGTACAGACATAAATTAAACCTATACATGACAAAACAGACAAAACAAGACAATATGAGACAGTATAGACAGTGTGAGTAATATATATATATATATGTATATATATATATATATATATATATATATATATATATATATATATATATATATATACTGTAAATCCCATATAATATATATATATATATATATATATATATATATATATATATATATATATATATATATACTGTAAATCCTATATATATATTATATGGGATTTTCAGTATGTAGTGCGACACGGGAACGCGCACTGTCAGAGAACACACATGCACGCGCGCGCGTGCCCCATACCGGCTCGAGCCGGTATATAAAACAATTGCAAAGGAAGAGAAAGAGGGATAGAGAAAGGGGATAGAGGGAGATAGAGATTGAGGGAGAGGAACAGGGACAGGGACAGGGGAGGTGGAGAACGAGAGAAGCACGAGGACCGGCCGGTTACAAAGGTGATGCTCGCGATAGGAACGGAGTTCCGGTTGATTTAGAGCACGCGAGCGCCGGTGAGTTTTTTTTCCTCCGAAAGCGGCTGGATCATACGGGATCCGCACGCGCTCCTTTTATCATCCCCAAATAAAGAAAAGAGAAAAGAAAGAAAGAAGCAAAATAATCCACATTTGAAGTCTTCAGTAGGAGAAAGTATCTGTAGACACGGAACCTTAAGATGCTCTTCGGGGTGCTGATAGGAAGAGAGTTTGGGGCCTTTTATTTATTTTCAAGCGAATATTTTTCACGTTTTTGATTTCTTTTTATTTTTTCCGGTAAGTAAATTTAATCCAATATTTATATTTCTGGTATATCTCCGGTATATTTCTGGTAAAACATTTTTTTTGCTGCTCAAAGAAATATTTTAATTATATGTCCCTTATTTGCATTTGGAGGACATGTGCGTGTATTTCCTTTATTATACCTCATATTCCTATATTCTAACAAAACAATTGTGTAGTAACTGGTTGGAGCCGGTTTTCGGTTCGTGCGTTCCGCATTGCTGTGCAGTAAAATAATGCTGATGCACCATGAAGTGAAGAGAAAAAACAGATCATATCAAATGTTTGTAATATATATATATATATATATATATATATATGTATGTATATATATATATATATATATATATATGTATGTATGTATGTATGTATGTATGTATATGTCATTATTGAATAACGAAGGATTTGACAGGCAGGAAGTGAGAAGTTCACAAAAAAAAAAAAAAAAAAGAGTTTCCTGAAACTAACGGCCGTGTCTGGCGTAAACCACGCCCAACTGTGACGTAATACCCCCCCACCCCATGTTCATCTCCGTAGCGAGCAGCAGGGGGCGGGTTCGACTTATGAATATTCATGATCACGGGCTCAGAACTGACAGAAATGTGGTTGCCGTGGAAACCGGGCGTGTTTACTTAGTTTGTTACTATTGCTTTTGATCTCGGTCGGTTTGGAGCATTAGCATGAAGGGCGCACGGTTTTAGTGTTTCCTGAAAAAATTTGGAAAGCTTTAGAACCTCTGTCCTTATGGTAGGAGAGTGAGGAGTGTGTATGAGGGTGTGTGTGTGTGTGTGTGTGTGTGTGTGTGTGTGTGAGGGGTGTGTGGGGGTTGCGGATGTTGCGCAGCGTGTGGTGTAAAATGTCCATGATCGAGGGCAGAGAGACTCTGATGATCTTCTCGGCCGTCCTCACTTTCCTCTGTAGGGTCTTGCGATCCGAGGCGATGCAGTTCCCAAACCAGGCAGTGATGCAGCTGCTCAGGATGCTCTCAATGGTTTCTCTGTAGAACATGGTCAGGATGGGTGGAGGGAGATGTGCTTTCCTCAGCCTTCTCATGAAGGAGAGGTGTTGCTGATCTTTCTTGGTGATTGAGCTGGTGTTGAGTGACCAGGTGAAGTTCTCAGCCAGATGTACACGGGAATTTGGTGCTCGTGATGATCACAACGGTGGATCCATCGATGATCAGTGGAGAATAGCTGCTCTGTGTAAAGTCAACAACCATCTCTTTGGTTTTGTGGATGTTCAGAGACTGGTTGTCGGCGTTAGTCTATCTACTCTATCCAGTCAATCTATCTACATCTATCTATCTGTCTGTCTGTCTGTCTGTCTGTCTGTCTGTCTGTCTGTCTGTCTGTGTATGAAGTTATTTGTTCACTCTTCGCTGACTAACCCATACACGTTTTCCTGTCCCTTTCCCAGACAGGACGTGACGAGTCCACAATGATGGGGTTGATGCTAAAGCTGCACGGCTTCATGAAGCCCAATGTTTACTCCCAGGTTCCGGAAGGAGGTTGGGGATGGGTCGTGGCCGTAGCCTTCTTTTTGGTGGAGGTTTTCACCTTCGGCATCATCAAGATCTTCTGCATCTTTCTGCAGGATCTCACCAACCATTTCGAAGAGTCAAACAGCCGCGTGTCTTGGATCATCTCCATCTGCGTGTTCGTCATGTCCTTCTTAGGTTAGACCCCTGGCTGAGACCATTCTCATCTTCTTGTTTTTTTTGTTTTGTTTTTTTTTGTAGGAAAATGCTGGTCAAGGAGATGCTTCAGGAACAAACTAATTACTGAGAAAAAAAATTAGGTCTCAAATTATTACAATGGACCAGTTCAGTTAGGGGACATAAAGAAACTGTTGAGGAATGTTGAGGAATATGACACTCATTATAATAAGTAGTTGAACCTGTTCCAAGCGTGGACGTGATGTTTCCTGAAATTTGGATATCGGCTCTTAACACACACATCATACATCTATAGACACACATCTATAGACACATCTATAGACATTTTCCCCAGAAATATCTTGCCACGTGGGAGCAGCTTTTCCATGGCCCGGTACTGGGGGACCTCGGATTTAGGGTTAAAAAAATCTTTAAAAATTTCAATTGAAATATACTATATTTAATGCAACATTTTTAGGGAAAAACAGGACTGTTGCATTCAACAATTCATAAATCTGTGTGAGGACAAAATTTTACGAGCAGTAGAACATATAATGGAAATATTTAGTTGTTTTAGGAATTTTTAAGAAACATTTTAGGAATGCTGTAAATTTTAAAGAAATATTTTTTTATTTATTTTTTGAAGGGTAAATTTTTTTTTTTCAACAATAAAAAAAAAAAAAAAGAAGCAGATTTTTGTTTAATTAAAATAGATAAATAAAATCAGATAAAATCAGATATATATTTATTAAAATAATACTTTTGGGATTTTTTTTTTTTGGGAACAATTCCGACTTTATTACAAGTTCTTTAACTTTTTCCGAATTCTCTCCAGTGATCAGAGATGCCACATGATGCTTGTTACTGGAAGAGGCACTATAAAGGGGGTGACACTGCCTGATTGGCTAAAAATGAAGTTGGAATTGTCGGGGAAAAAAAGTCGGAATTGCGAGAAATAAAGTCGGAATCGCGATAAATGTAATTAGGCGAACCAATATTTTTTAAGTGGTGGAAATGGACTTCCATAAAATCAAGAATCAGTTCCAGGGAATCCAAAAAAATATAAGACTTAAAAAAAAAAAAGTTTGGGTTCATTTTTGTGATTTATTTTTGGCCGGATGATGATTTAGAAACAAATTTGTCGTCCAGAAAAAAAGTGCCCAGAAAGCATTCCGTTGTTCTTAAGCTCTTGTTTGCTCTTCGTCTGCCTTGAGACTCATTGTGAGTAGCAGCACTTGTGTGAACCTTGTTAATAAAATAAAGAGCACTGTGTGTATGGAAACGCTCTTAAAGCCTGAATGCACTTATTAATGGCACTTATGCATGGCTGCAGTCTCCTGTGAGTCATTATGAGAAAGTGGTGCATGTTTGCTGAGCCCCTGGTGAGTTTGGTGTGTGTGTGTAGGAGTTCTCTTTTGAATCAGAAGGTGAACGAGGCAAACACTCTGGAAAAAGAAATGTGCTGTGTCATGGTTTGTTGCATGTAAGAGCAGATCTGAATCTCTTTAGGGGCAGATCTGAATCTCAGCCTCGTAGTTCCATGTGTTATTTGCTTTGTCATTACCTGAGGATAGATTTGGATTGTAATTAATATCAACAGTCTTATTACAATGGCTCAGGACCAACAATGCACACCTCAACCATGATAAAACTGCAATGAATGAACATTTGGATGGATTCCCTCAAGGTTTCTTCCTCATGCCATCTAAGGGAGTTTTTTTTCACCACAGTCGCCACTGGCTCAATCATTGGGGACTTAAACTTATAGGCACTAAACTAATAAACATTTTTATACAACTTCATAGAGGTCGAAGGCACCGAATGTTGTTTGCTGGGATCGGTTATCGGGAAAGAAATCAGACTCAATAGTTTTTCCGGCTCCCGGGCCACTTTCATTACGACAGTGGCCTCTAGAGGCGAACTGACGCCACATTTTATCTCTGCAAATCTGCTTTGAGACAATGTCTGATGTTAAAAGCGCTATTCTACGTGTTAATTCTGTGTGTGTGGTTGTGTTTACAGCTCCTTTATCCTCGGTGCTCTGTAACCGGTTCGGATTCCGGCCGGTCGTGATGGTTGGTGGTTTCCTGCTCAGTTTGGGTACCATCACCACCGCCTTCACCACATCCGTTTCTCAGATGTACATCACCACAGGCCTTATTTCAGGTACTTGTGCTTTTCTAGGCATTTGTATGAGTGTGTGTGTGTGTGTGTGTGTGTGTGTGTGTGTGTGTTAGTGTGTTCATACAGGTGCAGGATGAGTCCAGGAGCATTAAATCAAGTTGACATCTGTTTCAAACCTAAACAAATTCATTGAATCAATGGGAAAACCCTATTTATACAATACAGTATACCGGCATACACTATAGGGAACATAGTTTGTAGACACCTAAGCATAAGTTTGGTTCGTGAACATCTCCATTCTCTGTTATAAAAACCTCCACTCTTCCGCTAAGATGTTCCACTGGATTTTGTGGAGATTTGTGTTCATTCATCTACAAGGGCGTTAGTAAAGTGAAGTAATGGTGAGGAGGCCAGTCAGTGTTCACATTCATCATGTTCATTAGGGTCGGAACTCTATAGCAGTAGATCTTCCACTCCAACCCATAAATCTATATGGGTTGTAGTGTTTGGGTGTCTTAGTTCACATGAAGGGAAACTACTACATTTAAAGACATCAACTTTGTGGTAACAGTTTGGGGAAGAACCACATGTGTTGGGAAAGGTTAGGTGTCCATATAAGGTATCAATGGAATAAACCATTCTAAGAAAAGGACATGGGTTGAAATCGGTGAATTAACCAATTTGTGAATAGAGGAATAAAATCTGCTCTTTTACCTCAGAAAGACATCGATACCAAACGATATAGTCGCCTTGATTCAATGCTGCAGCTGGTGTAAAATGTTTTGCTGAGCGCTGATTTGCTAATACGCCACCATCTGTGAGTGATCAGATTTGTGGATCTCCTCAGAAGTGTGTATAATAGCAAACAGCAAGCGTTTTTTGTCCTGTTTTCTGCCGCTCGCTTCCCCCCCCGACGATCAGAACACTTTAGTTTGAGCTCAACACAAACCCTTCCCTAATGCAACACTTTTCTTTTTCTCCTCTTTCTTCTCTTCTCTCTTTCTTATTTTTTTTTGTTGTTTGTCTCTCTTAATTGCAGTTTTCTTTCAGCCCAGTCTCCGACGCCAGCCAGAGGCCGAGCGGGTTATCGTGACCTGAGCCCCGCGCACGAGCGCCTGTTACTCTTCCTTTGTGCTGTTTTATTTCAGGCTTTGGGTGCTGCCTGTCTTTCCTGCCCACCATCACCATCCTCTCGCAGTACTTCGACAAGCGCAGGTCACTCGTCACCTCCATCGCCTCCACCGGAGAGTGTTTCTCGCTTTTCGCCCTCGCCCCAGGTAACGAGCGCTCTCCGTGTTCAGTAGAAATTGCCATTTTTAGTCTTTTCTTTTTATTTCGAAGACATATACAAAATAGCATACTGCCGTAATGACCATAAAATCTACTTCACTGTTAAAATGTTTGCCTTCATCATCATCATCATCCTTCTCATTATTTCAGCCTTCAGCGTTTTGAAAGACCATGTCGGCTGGCGAAACTGCATGATTGTCATTGGGCTCCTACAGTCGATTGTGATCGGCTGTGGAGCCCTGCTCAGTCCAATCATCATCCTGCCCAAATGTGCCGAGGAAGAAGAAGGTTCTCGGACTCCCCTTAAGAAAATCCCAGAGGACAAATACGAGAAGGAGAACGAGTTGACACACACGTCCCTGAGCTCCGTGGATTCCGGGGTTCAGTCCATCTCCTCGCTGGAGCCGAACACGTCCCAGTCCGGAATCTCAAAAACGGCAGAAAAAAGAGAAGATTATGACCGGGAACTGGCATACATTCCTCTGAAAAAAGAGACGATAAAAGGAAAAAGTCTCGACTTGTCACCTCTGAAAGAAGCCAGCTTTATTTGTTACTCCCTCTTCGGGCTCTTCGCCACGCTGGGTTTCTTTGCGCCGCAGCTCTACTTGATCGAGCTAAGCGTGACGTGCGGCGTGCAGCGCAGCCAGGCCACCTACATGCTCTCCATCATGGCTGCGGCAGAGGTTATCGGCCGCCTGTCAATCGGGTCACTGATGACCCGCAAGCCCATCCGCAAAATCTACATCCTGCTGATCTGCACGGTACTACTGAGCCTGGTGCTCGCCATCTTCCCTGCTGCTTCGTCACAGTTCTGGACACTCGCTTTCTGCGCCGCCATATGCGGCTTCCTGTTCGGGACTGTCGCCTCCACGCACATCCCCATGCTGGCCGAAGCCGACGTTCTAGGCGTGGAGAGGATGGCAATGGGTGCCGGAATTTACATCTTTATCCAGAGCTTTGCCGGCCTCGCCGGTCCTCCACTCGCAGGTAAACACTGTATGATGTACAGATGAGTAAAAATTAATTATCTAATCTCTTATATCAAAAAGGGACCAACAGAAATCTTTATAAGCCTAAAGAAGTTCACTTCAAACTAAAGGACGACCGTTACCGATAGCTAGGGTGGATAGTACTTGCCTATTACCAGCGATTCGCCTCTAGAGGCCGATCTCGTACTGTATAATGACAGGGGAATTTCTCCAGCACAGACGCAACCCGGAAAAACTATCAGTATGGATTTTTCCTGATAGACTTATATATGGTGCACTATATGCACAAATGTTTGTGAACCCCTGACCATAAGATTGCTATGTGCTCCTTTTTGAACATCCTTTTTCACATTTAGTCTCCATTTGCTATTATAAGCTCCACCCTTCTTAAAAGATGTTCCACTAGATTTTTTCATGTGGAGCTTGGGTGAACTTAACCCTGTTTAATAGGGTTAAGTTCAGAGCCCGATAGAAGATCTTCCACTCCAACCCACATGTCAGGGGCATTGTCATGCTGGAACAGGATTGGGTCTCCTAGTTCAAGTGAAAATAATACTCCTTTACAATTGTGTGCTCAGTCCCAATACTTTTAAACACACAGCGTGTGTGTGTGTGTGTGTGTGTGTGTATGTGTGTGTGTATATTCAAGTGCCTTTTTTACCGAAAGTGTGTGTTTGATTTTGCAGGCGTGTTTGTGGACATGACGACGGATTACGGCTATGCCTTTTACTTCAGCTCGGCCGGGGTGTGTGTTGGCGCTTTATTCCTCTCGCTGGTGCGACCGGCTAAAACCGGCTGGAAATGCTGCAAGAAGGACAGGAAGTGTGTGAAACAGGAACAGCAGGTTGTTCCAGATGACTTCCTGGAAGTAGACATCATTCTGGAGGGCAGCGAGGAGACAAGGAACACCACCCAAGTCTGAGACGCAAGCGTACACAAACACGACACGCACAAAACTTGAACAATCCACCCCAAAACATACGTTACAGATGTTTATTTTGTGTGTGTGACCAAATGAAACCTCAAGCTGGTGATGCTGCTGTTTCTCATTTCTTGATTTTTATTTTGTAAATTTATTTAATATTTTTCTTTGTGAAGATCTCCGTATGGGTGAGTGACAAGTTACAGAGGTTACCATTTAGCATCGTTTTACACACACGAGACACAAATGAGAGTCGTCTCATTTACGCCAACGTTTGCTTCCCGCTCCATAACGACGCTAATTAGAGGGCAAATTTGCTAACACTTCTTCAATTGTCAATGATGAAAGCGTCATTGAGTGTTTTAATAATGTAAAAAAAACATGTCACAGAAGCAAAGAAACAACCTGTATTTGTATTTCTTATGCTGTCACTTGTATAAAAATGTCAAAAAATCTGCTCTCAGCAGGCTTCTGAAAGAGTATGAACTAGAGGTCGACAGATTTTACCGATAACCTATTTATTCGACCGTTAGCACTTTATTGCAAAATAAAAATTAGTTTTATTGCAATGCAGTAGTCTTTACGAAGACTTAAAAAAGATGGCCATTTTAAGCACGACTGTTTGTAATTATGTGAACTGGAAACGCTTTAAAGTAAGAGTCCATTTTTAACATTAACTGAAGTGAATAAATGCTTTAAAAGTTTTTTCAACTATCGTTTGTTGCAAAATTTTTATAAATGTTTAATCTGTTAACTTCAGTTAATGCATCATGAACTAACCTGAATGAGGCACATCGCGCAGTCTGACGTGTCAAAACAAACAGCATGCGACATCAGTGATTCACCACCAGAGGCTGCTATCGCACTCTATAATGACAGCAGACCTTCTCCAGAGCAGACGCAACCCGGAAAAACTATCGGTATGATTATTGACGATAGATGGTGTTTCCTGCAATCAATTTTGATGCTGAATAATTGGCAAAACCGGTGAATCGGTCGACCTCTAGTTTACCCTGATGCATGGTAATGAATCAAACTCACTGAACTACAAAAAAAAAAGATTTTTTTAAAGAAAACACACTGCATGACTTTGTTCGCTTCTTAATAGATAAATAATTCTGACATTTTGAAATTTTGTGGCTTCTATTGTCTTTTCACAACTCTGCGTGTGTTGTGTGCACACACTGTGGACATCATTGGCAAGCCGCCATTGATAGCAGGACTGCCCTCTGATTAGTAGATTATATCCTGATACAATCAAGAGAATCATGAGAAAATAACAAGGCTGGGTTCGTATCCCATGGGTTCGTATGGCCTCTGGTTTTGGGAAGTTGCTTAGTCCATATGTCAGACCCAGACCTTCATCATTCATATGCGACATCACATCATTCATCATTCACGTCTGATAACCTTCCAGCTTATACTGTAGTGAACGGATATGCAGGATGTCTTTCTCTGAGAAGGAAACCTTACAGGACAGCTATTTTCTACCTTCTAAGGAACATCTAATGAGCCTTAGAAGATCTGGCAGTCCACAGTTGCGATTGGTGCACAGTACGATACTTACAATGGAAACAGTGTGCATTTTGAATGCTCTACACTTTTTTTAAATGATTGTACTTTGTTTTCGTCCACATCATCTTCTTACACTCCAGGTAGATCCAGTGCTACGTCTTCCATGTTATCATAGTTATGAAAAACATAAAAGATAAAGAATGAATGTAGCAACTCTCTCTTTTTTCTTTTTTTTTCCCTTAACGAATCCTGCGTCACTACAACACAACAAATCAAATGAACAACATTTAATATGCTTATTTATTTTCAGCCATTGGCAAAGATGATGTTGCGGGCGAGAAACAATCGGACATCGAGTGCGGCTGTGATTATGTGATAGCGATAATCCCCGCCCTCTAATGCTGAGGAAATGTGTCTCTCAAGCTGTATTAGGGTGTAGGGATGTTTAGACTTGAACTCTGATGCGCTCACACACATAATCTTTATGACTTGAACAGCGTTGATTTTCTCGGCCATCATTAAATAATTTATTGCACTGTTTGTTTTGCAATCTTTTTATATATATATATATATATATATATATTACATCACATCAAGTCAGTCTTTGTTAATGATTTTTTTTGTTTGTTTTGTTTACAATAATGAAACCTGCGTGCAATGAAACCAAACCCTATTGTAGTAATGCTCTGAAATGCTGCAAAAGATGAATTGCAACAAGATTCATATTTACACAGGAATAAAAATCTGTTGATTATTTTTACAGGGTGTCTTTGTTTTTTTGCACTAATATGCACACGGGAAGCCGCATAACCCAGAACTTGGAAAGGCGTCATGGAAAGGTTCATACTTCTGATATCAAATTCATATCTGTGTCAGGAATGAGGATGTGGAGGAAAAAAAAAACATTTCAGACAGAGAGGCCAAAAGGATCATTTACACACACTGAAACTTAAAATTGTGTGTATTGTGTAAAGAAAATAATGCCATATGTCATAAATGTGAATATAATGAGTAGCTTGGTGATATCGGAAACTTCTGATCACCTAAACACTGAGCTTCCACCTACTTACTTACTTATGGAACAGAATCAACACTATCTGGTCAACTCAGAATGGAGAATTTACCGGCACTGAGGTATAAAGGAGAACTATACACAGATTTACACTAATATTAAATAAGCAACATGCATTTGGTCCGTCAGCGCCACCTGCTGGTTGTTTTGATTCTGTTAAACCTAGGTAAAACCTTTCCAGCCAAATGTACTTTTCCAAACTGGTTGGAGTTGGAGGCACACAATTGTATCGTGTGTCTTTGGATAGAAGACATGAAACCTGTTCCCGCATGACAATGTCCCTGTGCACAAAAGGGAGCTCAGGTGTCCACAAACATTTGTCAGTATTTGCAGTGTGTTCAATCACTACGGTGAGATGAACTGGACAGAATAAGAATGATGTCTGGAGAGGAAAAAAAAACGAATAAATGAAAAATAATTTTAGCGTCTAAATGTTTTCAATTAAAAATAAATAAATAAAATAAATCGCAATTAAATCAATTTAAAGTTTCGTGTAAAGTTTGCAGTAGATTAAAAAAAATTATATATATATATATATATATATATATATATATATATATATATATATATATATATATATATATATATATACACATATATAATGCAAATGTTTTGCCATAAAATTGTGCTGTTAGATTTTTTCTCCTGAAGAATCTACCCAAGGGTGTAAGTTTTTATGGGTTTATTGAATCTAAACAAGAGAAGATAAAACTTCAGATCATGCACGGTCACTTACAGCCTTCTAATTGACTAGGAATCATTACATTCATTTCTTTCACAAACAAGCCTCCACAAAAGAAAAAGATGAAATAAAACCAGACGTTATTTTCCCGTTGTGTCTGCAGAAAGTTACAGCTCTACCTCTGCCATGTTAATCTGTATTCTATGTGACCCTCAGGACACGCCTCGGTCTCCGTAGTGTTGTGATGCGTCATATTCACGTAGCAGCAGCGGTGCTGAGAGAACGCGCTCGAGATACGGTTTAGTGAAGAGATATCGATCTACATATCAAGTATTGGCTACAAATTATTGGTCACTTTCTAAATAATAAAAGTATAGCCCTAATACTAATAATTATATATAAATAAATCTTTTTTACCGATGCAAATATTTAAAAAAACGATGATACGAATGCCAGCTTGTATCCAACATGTACCATTTTCCCCCTAACAGACAGTTTCCCAGTACTGATCATTTTATATTTCTTAATGTTTACCTGTTCACTTTACTCGACTCTTTACCTTTTAGTATTTGTTCTGATGAAGTCTGTCAGGAGATTCCATTCTGTAGTTTGTTCTGTAGTATCACAAGCTACACGCTTCTCCATTTCATTCACTTGTAGAGAGATGAATAAAGAATGGGTTATTTTTTGCCTACAAAGGCAGTGGGGAAGGTGGTAGTTTAGTGGATAAAGCTCTGAGATACTGATATGAAAGTTTGGGCATTTAAACCTCAGAATTGCCAAACTACTACTTTCGGGCCCTTAAGAAAGGCCCTTAACCCTCTGGGCTGCAGGGGTCACTCCAGAGCTGGTCTCTGACGTTCTAACTTCCTAACATGGCTGGGATTTGCGAAGAAAGAATTTCACTGTGCTGTAATGTGTGTGTGAGAAGCAAAAAGCTACTTTACTGCTTTCCTAATGCCCCAGTTCCATCTAATCAGCTGATTAACAGCTCTTCCTGAGTTGAAGTGGGTGTGGTAGATAGCGGGGGTTATACGATTAAGGGGGCCAGACTGGGGCCAGTCATTCTTTTAAAGAGGCCATTTACAATAAACCATTCTGACCCGCAACTATGAATCTGTTCTACTCACAGCTTCACAATAAAGTCCAAATTAGAATTGATTTATTGCAAAAGATATATCAGTGTCGACTTCTTCCTTATTTAGCGGGATAGTAAAGTACAATTTACTCAACAGCCGTTTTTTTGGGGGTTTTTTTTTGGACAATTTAATAAATAGTAAGAGTAACAATGGTAAGTCAAGTCAAGAAGTCAATAAGACAACGTTTCTCCAGAACCCTGGTGCTACATAAAACAACATAAAGCTACATAACAGAACACAGAGCTGAGGACTAAATGAATGTGTCCTCGCCACATCGTGTGCAACCTGGTGCAAAAAGACAACACAAGACAGCGTAGGACAAATACACAAAAAACAAAATAGCGCCGCCAGTAAACTTACTGTATATTATACAGTACAGTGTGCAAAAGAGAACTGGATACAGGTGTGTACTTGTAAATGAACACAAAATGTAAACCCAAAATGTCGTGCAAACAGCAACAGTCAAATGGATGTCCAAGAAAGTAGCATATACACAGTTATGCAGTTATAATAAAATAATAATATAATATGGGTGGAAGATGTGGATGTGTGAAATATGAGTGTGTGGTTGAGTTGAGTTGAGTTGATCAGTGTGTTGATAGTTTGCTTGATCATCATAACATCCCACTGTGTATATGCATTATGAATAGAATATAGAAGCACTTATGCACTAGGCACTGGAAATGCAAGCTACATACTAACACTTGGGACTTTGCTATAAATTTGAGCAAAATGTAGGAGCTGTAATCCCCTTTTTGAGTTTCTCACGCAGTATCCTTTTCAATTTCAGTCGAGAGCAGTAATGATCACTGGCTTTGTGTTCCGAAGGCTTTAAATAGTTTTGACTATTAAAAGGCAATAAAATGTTCAGTAAAATATAAATGACTGAAATACACTGAAAAATAAAGGAACACTAAATTAACTATAAACGTAATTCTAAATGTGTGTGTAAAAAAAGAAAAGAGAAGTGAAAATGTGTATATGTGTGTGAGTCATTGTTCCATATAGAATATCTCACTTTATTGTCAATTCACATACCATTAGAAATCAATAGATTTTGATTAACCAACGTAAGAAGGCCACACCAAACATCTAATGCAGGTCGAAGGTTCGGAAACATGGAGTCTTTTATGGTTTTTGAGAGACATATTCATGCTCTTATTTGTTTCGATGCAATAAACTCGGTCATTTCATGGTATGAAGATTGACTGTGACCAAACAAATCTATAATTGTCCAGATGTTTAATTTCATTTCCATGCAAAAATCCTCCCTTAGCATGAATCACAGTTTTGTACACTTTCGGTTCTCCGAACATTCAGCTGAAATACTTTGCCGTGCTTCTTGTAAAACTCCCCAAAGATGTTCTTCACTAGTTGGAGATTTCTTTCTTGTGATTCACTGAGCAGTTCATTCCTTGAGAGATATCACTCCAGACGACTATTGCTCTCGAAATAACACTTACTTGTGTTTGACAGAATTGCATGGTTTTGAATTAAATAATGGTTGCCATATTCGTTCCTTTCACCCACAACCAATATTCAACCTTCCCTGCTCCAAAACAACTCCAAACCATTAAGCTTCCACCTTCATATTTGATTTTGGCAGTGGGGCAGTCTGCTAACATGTTCTCTCCTGTTCTCTGTCTTACAGAAGATCTTCTGTTCGAGCCAAACATGTCCTATTTGTATTCCACAGAACTTTCTTCCAGCCATTTACTAAATGATTCTTGTGTGGTGCCTCTTTACCAAGTTTGGGAATTTCCTTTTATTGAGTTTGTTAAATAGAAACAAAAGGAACATGCCTGTGTCTCAAAAACCACTAAAGGCCAGGTGTTTCCATACTTTTGGCAGACTCTGTACATTATACTGTGCATGTATGGTGTTTGGCAGACACCCTTGTCCAGAGTGACTTATATCAATATAATGTAATACAGCAAAGCAGAGGCTTAAGTGCTCAGCAGTGGCGCACTGGGATTTAAACTCATGACCCGCTAATCATTATTTCAAGATTTTAACCACTGAGTTACCACTGCCACATGCACTGAACGCAAGAATACAGCATTGAACTGGGCCTGAATTGGGCCTGAGAACCATTAACAAATAGTTTCAATGATTTAGTGAGGCTGTGTAATGAGGTAATTAAATCATTATCAGCAAACCAAGGAAACCATTACAGAAAATCTGCTGGTTCTTAATGGCATCAGATGCCACCAATACTAAGCAACAAATCACCACAATTGAAGACCCACATGTTTACAAAATTACAGTTTTACATTTTAATCTTATATTATTATTATTATATTGTTTATAATTATGACCATATTGTGTGGGTTTTTTTCAGCAGAAAAGTTTGAGCTAAAAACAAATCCTACACCAGCCATTTTTAGGCAGGTTAATTTAATAATTCTTAATTGACTTCACATTAGGAAGTGGATCATCCACTTTCAGGAACTGAAGCCTTCTTCTTCTTCTTTTGGGTTCTCCCATTAGGGGTCACCACAGCGGATCATCCGTCTCCACACCCCCCTGTCCTCTACCTCTGTCACACCAACTACCTGCATGTCTTCCTTCACCACATCCATAAACCTCCTCAATGGTCTTCCTCTTTTCCTCCTTCCTGGTGGCTCCATCCTCAGCATTCTCCTACCAATATACCCCATGTCCCTCCTCTGCACATGTCCAAACCATCTCAATCACACCTCCCTCACATTGTCTCCAAAACGTCCTACATGCGCTGTCCCCCTAATAAACTCATTTCTGATCTGAGGCCTAATATCAGAAAACAACAAAAAAAAAAAAAAAAAAAAAAAGAAAAAAAGAAAAGAAAAGTGCGTTCTAGAGACATCTACTGGTCAGGTTGCGTAAGTACAGCGAACAAACCACATTCTAATATACAGTATTACACACTTTTCAGGAAGCTTGTTCATTTTCTGTTGAGATATGTACTTTTATTATATAAAACATATAAGGTTAAAAAAATGCAATAATTAGATAACTCTGGTTTGGGATCAGATCATCAGATCAGATCAGATCATTGGGAATATAGGGATGGCTGGGTTTTATTCATTGTGGGTTATAAAGCGCAATAGTTTTTATTTCTCAACAAAATAATTTACAGGTTCGAGGAAGAGACACTGAGGAAGACGTGGAAGTTCTCAAGGCGGACCCGTAAACCCCTATTTCCGGTATACAGCGAACCACGTGACGTCTGCTTCATGTATATATGTAGTGTATGAACGTATATATGGATTAGAGACGCCGGTTTAGACACGGTACAAGTGACCCGTGTGAACGCGCGAACCGTTTTATTTTAACTTTTATTAGAAAAAAAGAGTCATAAGGTAATTTTTGAACATGTCTAACGAAGGAACACCTGGTAAGTGGCATCGTTTCTTTCCTTTTTTCAAATATATGGCGAATTTTATACCACTGCAACCTCAACATGTTATTTCCTCTAATCTACAGATAAACAAATTGGGGAATCCCTGTTAATCAAGTGAGTGTGTTTCCCCCATGCTGAATGTTCCTCTGGTCATGTTCTCACCTCTTCCCATCTCATTTTCAACCAGGAGTGTAGATACTGTAGATGCAGCAGAAAGACCTATACATAATATATTCCTGTGTATTTATGATTCAGAAAGTCGTAAAACGAAAGTGAAAGTAAACTTTGAGTGGATAAAAAAAAAAAATAGAGGGTTCTTTTTTTTAGGATTAATATAGAAGTCAAAGGTTATATAAAATTTTTTTTAAATCAGACACATTTTGGGTTTCAAAACACCAAAAGTGAAAACTAAGTAAAGACCATGAGATCTGGAGTGGCAGCCATTTTATCTCTACCTCCTACACATACTAAAAAACTGCCTGTAAATTTGTGCGAATGTTCTCGTACACTAAACTGACCTAAATATTCTCATCACACTGGGTTTGGTGTAAATGCCAGGCAGTTTGAAATGACCCAGACGTCCATTTCATGGTTTTACCCCCCTCCCTAGAAAAAGCATAAAAAGCAAAAACTGACAAACACAACAAAATGATGAATGACAAAATCTTTCGGTAATGAAGTTCAACATCAGGTATCTTCTCAGGGAGTTTTTTCTCACCACCACTGCCTCATTTGTTACCTTATAAGGACAAATGTGTGAATTAAAATGTGACATTCTCAATCTATATACATTATAAGTGCTATACAAGTTAAAAAAATGTATAAATTGAGCTATCCTGGACCAAATTTGGCATCTGATGGTTCAAATCCCAGCTGCTCCTAAGCAAGGCTCTTAGCCCTCCAGCTGCTAAGTTGTATGGAAAGGTCGCTCTGGATGAGGGGCGTCTGCCAAAATTCGGAACATTGACGTCTTCCTATTTTTCTAGGGTGCTATTAGTTTTGAAAAATGGCCGCGTATTGTGTATTGTCGTAACTATATGATTCGAAGCCGATAAGTTGAGGCTCTCCTTCATACACATTTACCCAAACTTAGGAGCAAAACTTAGTTATCCACCCCCCCCCCAAATAAATAAATAAATAAATAAAATAGAATAATTTAAAATCCAGCTTTATAAATGCTGCTGTTCCACACAAGCAAACTGTACGCACAAAAGTTTGTGGACACCTGACCATTAGATTCGTATGTGCTTTTTGGAAATCCCATTCCACATTTGGTCCTTATTCCCAATTACAATAAAACGGGGTGCAGTCGCCGTTCACATTCATCCCAAAGTTGTTAAATAGAGTTTTGAGGGTCGGATCTTTAAAGCAGGAGATCTTCCACGCCAACCCATGTAAAGCATATCTTAATGGAGCTGAATTTGTACACCAGGGCATTGTCACGTGGAACAGGTTTCGATCTCCAAGTTCAACTGAAGGGCATTTACATTTCTTGTGGTAACAGTTTCAGGAAGAACCACACATGTCCCAAAACATTTGTCCGTGTATTGTATCATGTGATGTGTTACTGTATTTTGTGATACAGTTGCACTCAATTTACTTCCAGTTTTAGTGGTATTTTGTCTCGTCTAGTTCTTCTGCTGATCGTGTTTCTGCGCTCCTGTTCACGGTTAAAACTTTTAACCACAGATCATAGCGGATAAACCCTAAATAAAAGTCCTCAGCGTTTATTTCAGTATCTCTAGTATATAGAAAAGTATATCGAAAATAGAAATTTTTCTGAACACTTGATCACTGTGTCATTGTGACTCATGTCCGGTTAATATGCTCTGATTTTTTTTTTTAGTTCCTTGTTGACTTCATAACTGTGCTTCCTCATGATCTGTTCCTTTCATGACATGATTTTGAATACAGCAAGTCTCACGATCTTAAAGCAGTTACACTTTCAAAATGAAGGCGCTTCGGCATCAGTGCCAGGGATGCAGGCAAGATCAATAAAATCATCCGAAAGGCTGAATACATAATTGGATACGTACTGGACAGACTGGAGACAGTGGGGGACAACAGGTCACTGAACAACCTTCTGTCCATCATGAGGCAGCGGCGTTCATTCTCCAACAGACTGATTCAACTCCGCTGTCGCAAAGAACATCAGGAAATCATTCCTACCGTACGCCAATGGACTGTACAATGACTCACCTCAAGACTTCTATACAAATTTTAGTTCTCACTCTCCAGTGTTCTGTATTGTTGAAAGATTTATGATCACACTCTTGATGTCACCCAAATGAGGATGGGTTTCCCTTTTGAGTCTGGTTCCTCTCAAGGTTTCTTCCTCATAACATCTAAGGGAGTTTTTCCCAGGGATAAACACACATCGTTCACATTGACTGTTGATTTGTCTGTTGTAAAAAGCGCTATAAAAATAAACTTGACTTGACTTGTTGGACATCTTTAAGGGTTATTCCATCGTGTCCAAGGATGCCGCTTTTGGGCCCTTGAGCAAGGCCTTTGAGACATATATAAAATATAATATAATATGGCTAATAAAGCGAACAATAAGTGAAGTCTAATGACCACTAAACAGCATCTCGTAACCTGTTCTAATGTCTGCATAGATATGCACTCATCATTTTCTTTGTTTATCCCAGGGTGGTTCAGGATCAGATTATGAACATGATTAATGGAGGAAAGGTCTCTGTCCCGTCCCTTCCGACGGTTCAACCTTTATCCAATGTGCAGCATCAGAAGCTGTTGGATCAGTTGGCTCAGTCGGTTAAAGTGATTGGGGACCAGCTTAATCAAGAACACACCTTCAATCAGTAAGTATGGCATGAATTCGAAACGTAGCCAGATTACTTTGAACTAATGTGTCTTTTATGTTTTAAAATATCAAAGCTAATAATGATTCACTTTTTTCCATTGAGCGATGGTCATATGACTCTTTGGTTAGCTGCTAGAAGACAATTTATTTTCCTTACATGTACTTTAACTAAGAAAAAAGGACTAAATCACAGAGTATTTTGTAACATTACATGGGAATAAGTATGGGTTTAATCAAACAATATTGTTGAAAGGAGTTTGTTTAACGTTTTTAGGAGGAGTACTCACTTTAAATGCTCTCAAACAGTCAGAAGTTTTTCGAAAACCCTTTCCGATGTGGATACGTTTTGAAATCGCAGTTTTCGCAGTGTGGACCGTGAAAATTGGAGGCTTTCTCAAAACGCATTTTTAGTCATTACCGTGACGTTTCGACGAGACCGGAAAGTAACTAAACAGCGAGCAGAAATGACACCGATTGAAGCTTCTTACCTTTAGCTCGTCCGCAGTACAGGGACGTAAACGATTTTAGACATTTCAGTGTCGACGAACAACTTTTGGAAAATGAATTATATAAAAAAAAAAGTGTGGACGTGAAGAGTTTTTTTCGTATTTATACGGATTAGTGTAGGCGTAGCCTCTAAAAGGAGTTGTTCACAAATACAAAGTTTTTTGCTCACTGGAACTCCTGTTTATTGATGTTTAACAAGTTTTTGGTACCTTAATTGATACTTAATTGCTGAACTGTTTTGTTGCTTTTTTGGCTGCCCATCTGACAGAAAGAAACCTGGTGAGCAGCTACTCACTCCGACTCAAGGGAGTATGAACTTTAATTCTGAACCATTACTGTATTATCAAGGTACACTATATGGAGAAAAGTATCAAGACACTTGACTTTTCCATGCATATGTGGTTCTTTCCCAAATTATTACCAGAGGGATGGAGTGGAAGATCTAAAGTGTGTGAATATGAATGCGGCTTGCACCTCAGGCCTCCACACCTCACCTACATCAGTGCCTAACTTTACTAACACCCTTGTGGCTGAATGAATCTCCACAAGCACACTCCAAAATCAAGTGGAACACCTTTCCAGAAGACTGAAGGTTTTATAACAACAAATAGGGACTAATAGTGGAATGGGATGTTCAAAAAGAAGCACATACCAATCTTATGGTCAGTTTAGGGTTTATAATGACTTGTTAAATGCCAAAGAACATGAGTGTAATATTGTCGTCGTTGTTGTGACACCTGTCACAGCCTGTCCAGTAGCTGGAGACTGAGAGCGTTAAAGTGGGGTTATAATGGTAAAGGGCGCTTATTACTTGTCACATTTACATTACAGCACATTGAAATTCTTTCTTCGCATATGCCAGAGATGTGAGGGGGCCAGGGTCAGAGTGCAGGGTCAGCCATGATACAGCACCCTTAAAGTTAAGGGCCTTTCTTAGGGGCCCAAGAGTGGCAGCTTCACTATATTTGGGCTTCAACCCTTGATCGGTAATTAGGAGTCGACAGATAGTGGATTTTCCTGATACCGAGACGTAGGTTGGCTCGTACTTGCCGATAATTGATTAATCAAATCAGTTTTTAAAATAGAATAAAAAAGATTTATAAAACAAAATGCAGAACAATCCATGTGAAACAGTACTGACCATTATTACAAAATAAAAACCAGTACCGAAGCATGAAAATGTGCTAAATGAAAACAATCTATTAATTATATTAATAAATATTTAGGACATGCATTCAAACTGAAACAAAAAGTAACACTCCAAATAAATAAAAACAGTTACACCAAAAATGAATAAAAAAAAAAGACACTTTAATGAACAGTGATTCTCTTCTAGAAGCCGCTCTTGTACTGTATAATGACAGCGGACCGTATAATTCTCAAGCGCTCCAGCAACCCGGAAAAACTATCAGCATGGATTTTTTTTTTTCAATCAACTATTGTGGCCGATTAATCAGCAAAACCGATGACGCGTTCGATCTCTATTAGTAACCAATCTGATCAGTAACCCAGAGGCACTGAGCTACCACTGCCCAGTAAGTGTTGGAGCTGGGAGTTGGAATCCATGATGACCATCTGTAATCTGCAATGGTTGCTTGGTTATGGAGTGCCTAGCTGGCTGAGATCTGACTGGAGCAAGCTTGTTAAGATGAATTAAGTGTAAATTGAATGTTTATTGTTATAAACCATTATAGGAAAGTAAAACACTTTTCACATCATACATCATTGTTTATACATATTTTCTCTGTTACCTGTGTGTCCCTCAGTCAGATCGATGGTTTAGCAAGTCTGGGTGATAAGAACATTTTTTTGAAGCTTGTGGAGGGGGTCTTCAGCGATGGACAGATCAATTGGGGAAGAATCATCGTGCTGTTCTACGCAGTAGGAAAGCTGGCTGTGAAGGTCCTGAAGATCCTTGTGCTGTGTGTGTGTGTGTGTGTGTGTGTGTGTGTGTGTGTGTGTGTGTGTGTGTGTGTGTGTGTGTGTGTGTTGGTGTGTGCATAACTTACCTTTGTTTCTTCATTCCTTTTTGAGTAGATGGTGCTAGCGAACCTGCCCAGAGTGTTCTCTGAAATTCTGGATATGTGCTTGGATTTCTTCAGGACCAAGCTGTTGTCATGGATTCACAGCATGGGTGGATGGGTAAGGAGTAAACTTACTATGACTCTGTTCTTTTAGATGCTCTTTTCATATTTTAGATCTTTTTGCTTCTAGAAAGAAATGTTTAAAATGATCTGCCTAAAGAACAAGACTAGCATGAAATGAGTACAACCACATTTCCGTAAAAAGTTGGGACACTGTGTTAAATGGAGCGCTGATATCAAGCCAGATGGTCCCTCTCCTCTTTATTCAGGAGGACGTGGTGTCCATGGTTTCCAAAAAGAAATTAACCTTTTGATTCCTCTGACCACAAAACAATTTTCTACTTTGCCTCAGTATATTTTAAATGAGCTTTGGCCCAGAGAGGATTGCAGCATTTCTGTTTTCTTCTTTGCATTATAGAGATTTAAATGGATGACATGGCAAACTGTTTAATGATTTCTGGAGGTGTTAATAAGCCCATGCAGCGATTTTCCATTACAGAATCATGATCGTTTTAAATGCAGTGTCACCCCAGGCCTTGAAAGATTACTGCTTTCCAATATTGATATTATTGTACTGTCAATGATGAGATATTCAACTGTTTTGCAATTTTATGTTGAGAAATATTATTCTGAAATTATTCCACAATTTGTAGATGCAATCTTCCACAGATTAGTGAAGCTCTGCCCATCTTTACTTCTGAGAGTCTCTGCCTTTCTAAGATACACTATTTATACCCAATCATCTTGCTGACTCGCTGTCAACTAACCTCATTAGTTGCGAAATGTCTCTCCGACTGTTGACTTTTAATAGCACTTACTTTTTCCAGCTCTTTCTTGCTCCCATCACATCACACGTGTTGCAGCCATCGAATTTAAAATTCCGTTGTTTCCTAAAATGGTACATTTGCTTAGTGTAAACATTGGATTTGTTTTTGTGTTCTATTGTGGATAAAAAATAGGTTTATCAGATTTGCAATACATTAAGTTTTAATTTACATTTTACACAGTGTCCCACCTTTTAAAAAAGAAAATCGAAGTAGTCAACAAAATGCCTAGAATCATAAATATATATTTAAATTATTACTAATAATGGGAAATATACGATATCGTCCATATGACACATTTTTATTTGGTAATTTAACTTTACTTATATAACTGAGCAGTTGAGGGTTGAGGGCTTCAGTCAGTGAAAGCATTCTTCCCAAACGTCTTTCTGATTAATGAGCCAAAAAGGCTTCCAGTCTGGAGGAATTTATGATTCATATATTAATTTTTTCAATGCTCCACCCTGTGTTTTTGTTTATACAGATCAACAGCATTTCAGCGCTGACCCAATTCTCAATCGAGCATATCTCCGTTTCCTCCTTCTGCACCATTCCGTCTGCTGAACTCGTCCTGGCCTTCGTCTGCGGGATAGCGTTGGGTAGCATCATTGTCTGGAAACTCAGCAGGAGCAGTTGAGAAAAAGAGAGAGAGACAGAAAAAAAAAAAAACGAGATGCACTGTGACAAACAAAAGCTTTTAATGTGTTTATAATAATTTTGAGGTTTTCTACAAGTTGATATTTTACATATAAAATTGTTTTATTACAGTTTTTCTCAGTTCCTTTGGAGCGTTTCTCGAATCCCCCTTAATATTTGCAAACCAGCGAAAGCATTTCTCAAAACAAATTTTATAAACCGCACGACAAAATGGATTTCTTGCAAAACCCTGTACTTTTCTCTAAATCCTTAGTTGTGTCACTGACCATCTCACTGGCACCAGAATAACGAGTCCTTTGTCATTGTTCACAAACAAGATTCTCAAAATGTTTAGTCGTGTTCTCAGTATGATGGCGCACGGTTTCAGCATTTCCTGATGTTACAACGAGTGAAAATGCACAAGGCTGAATTTCTTCTGTATAGCAGATATGAATTTCAACAGCACAAATGTACACATCACTGAATGTAAGATACTGATTACAAGACACCGGACAGGATTCACATTTTTACTGTACTGGTTTTCGATCGTTTTCTGTTTGTTCATCCATTTTCAGAACTTGTAATTCTGTGTTTCACTCTGTCACCAATTTAAGGTTAACTGGGCCAAAGCTGATGCCGAGATGTTTTGGTGGTTAAAACAATATATACAATATATTTTGATCAACACAACGTAAACAAGTGATAATGTAGGAAACAGCAGACACTTGTTCACAATCACATTTGCGATGTGACAAGACAAGAAATTGCTTTTCTGATGTGCACAAGTGACGACACGATGTGGAGCTTGAACAAGTAGTTTTGAGAACTTAATTTCTGATCTGAGAAACGCCGCAAAGCAACTGAGAAAAACGAAACATTTTTATTCTCTAGTCTCAATTATTTGCAGTTTTTCAGCAGAGCAGGCGCTGTGTATATTTCGGTAGCAATTAGTAGTTTTTGGAGCCCTCTGCTGCCTGCTTTGATGAATTGCATTGAAACTGCACTTAACTTTTTTTCCCTCTTTCCTGTTTTTCCTGTAGTTTCTCTGCTCTCTGACGCACCTGATTCAACTAATCAGTTAACTGAAAGCTCTTTCTGAGTCGATCTGGGTGTGTTAGTGGTGAAAACAGTCGTTCTCTGAAAAGGGGAAAACATTTTTTTTGTTCTTCAAATATTTGCCTTTTGTACTCACTAAATTACAGCGGTGAATGACATCCACATTCCTGTGCGTGAGCAAAACAACAATGCCATGCCAAAATATGACGCCAGTTCAAAAAAAACTTTTTACATTTCTACTTGAATAGGGGTACCAAAAGTTCTTGCTTTAAAGTAAGAGTAGTGATGTATGAGTGTGTGGTGTGCAGAAGACTCCGTTCTTCTGCGCATCAGACGTTAATAAAGAGATATATTTTCCTATAGTTAAATACACAGTGAGTGAACCCTTACTCCACACACACTTTCACCAGAACCGTGAGGTTACACCTGCACTCTCACCTCTCATTCAATACCCTTTAGAGTAGTGAGGAAACATTGGAATTTCTCATTGAAGCACATGTTGGGATAGAGCGGGGTTATCTCTGGTGAAGATTTCGTTTGCTGAATTGAGAATTTAAAATATTTATTAGTTTATGCCACGGTATTTACAGAAGCTCCCATTAAATCCCATCCCCAAAACCGCCAATGGTACTAGAGCAGGGAGATCAGGACATGGTGTTCTCTGGGATCACTTGTGCCTGCACCTGTGTTTGTTTACCTGCCTGGTAAAGGGAAAGGTCTAGTTCTAGACTTCTAACTATTATCACAATTAATTGTTCCAAATGGACAAAAGTTTGTGAAAACCTGACCTTTTTTTACATTTAGTGCTATTTTGCTTATAGACATACTGATGTAGGTGAGGTGAGGAGGCCTGGGGTGCAGTCAGTATTCCATTTTATCCCAAAGTTGTTTATTAGGGTTGGAGCTCGATAGCGGGAGATCTTTCATTTCAACCCATGTAAAGCAGATCATCATGGAGCCGGCTTTGTGCACAGGGGCATCCTCATGCTGGAACAGGTTTGGGGTCTCCTAGTTTAAGCTCAAGGGAAAGAGCACATATTGCTGGAAAAGTCAGTTCTCCCAATACATTGGTCTATATAGTGTGTGTTTTTGTGTGTGTATATATATATATATAATGTATTGAGGTAGACCCAAACTTGCGACATAGATATGGACTAAAGTCCATCAGGTCGAAAGTCAAGAAATGTGACTATGATGTGTTCTGATGACACATTTACATTTCTTTTACATAGTACAAATAAAGTACATTAAAATTAATATATATATATAAAATGCGTTCTAAGATGTAGAAAGTTACTCGGAGGTCTAGGATTCATCTTACCTATTATTTTTGCTACAGATATATATATATTTTTACATTTGAATTATTTGATCAAAATACCCACTGTGCACTTAAACACATTTAAAAGAAAAGAAATACAGAAAATAAATACATTTATAGGCCGTAAACGAACATGAGTGTTCATGAGATTTTGTCATCCATTAATCACTACTGAGTCTTTCATTTTTCAACCTGCTTTCATGTAATACCTCACTCTCTACCTCAGCCGTAATCACTCCATTATCTGTGAATGTCACTTCATCACCTTTGATTTTTTTCCTGAAAATTTTTTTTTTTTTTTTTTTTTTAGCAATGTTTTTTTAATGGGAATAAACACAATCGAAAATATTTGAGGCTTTTGTATTAAATTTCCAATCAATTCTGGAAAAAGTAAGTGTGTAATTTTCCCAACTCTTGAGGTTATTTGATAACAGCATCATAGAGAGGTAGAGTCTCTTCAGAAGTAAAAAACCTTCTAGGAATTGTTGTTGTATATTATACATTTAACAATAGATATTATGTCACAAACCCTTCATGTATGTAGCATCTGTATTTGAGCGAGAACGGCGTGTCGTGTTATTTCATGCCTCCATATTTTTACGCTATTGATACCTGGGTAGATGACAGGATAATTGTATGTGCTGAAAGGGTGAAGACTGGGACTTGCCCAGGGGTTGATGGTCTTAGAAACCAACTCTCTCATGATATGCCACAGGAGATGTAGTCGTGAATGCAGAGATGTACTTGAATGGTAAGTTTAAGGTTTTTTTAAATTATGTGCCAAAGAAATAAAAGAAGTAATTCTAATCACATAGAGCAAAAATACAGAGGGGCAAATAATCTACAAAAAAACTAAGCAGTGCAGAGCAAAACAACAAAAACCTAAAAAAGGAATTAACACTAGGGAAGAGAAACATTGGGCCGGCCTATGAAAGTGAAAAACTAAGAACAACACTGAGATGTAGGTGTTGGGAGGTTGTGGGCTTCTGGGTAAGCATGGCCTTAGGGCAGTTGTGGTTCAGTGTTTAAGGCTCTGGGTTACTCACCCTATAGTCAGCGGTTTAAGCCACAGCACCACCACTGTTGGGCCTTTGAGCAAGGTACTTAACCATATCTGCTCTATGGTTGAGGGAAGTGGTAGTCTATGGTTAAGGCTCTGGGTTACTGATCGGAAGCAAGGTTACTCTGGGTTACTGAAGCCCTGATATCACCAAGCTGCCACTTTGTATCATGGATGACCTTGTGTTCTGACCCCAGCTTCTTAACATCGGTGGGATATGTGAAGAAAAATGTCACTGTGCTGTAAAGTACGTGTGGCAAGCAATAAGCCCCTTTACTTAAAAAATCCATTATAACAAAGGGAGAAAGCCATGAGAACGCCATCTTTTAGATAAAAAGAAGCACAGTCACTGACAAGATTAGATTACATATAACTTTTTTTAAATTGACTACCAACCTTTATTCTACCTGGCATGGGTTTTCCATAAAGCATAAATACACCTGGTTTTGGACAAACCTCCAAAAAAGACCCCAAATGATAGAAGCACCATGAAGAATAAGGAGCTTTCAATATATGTCTGAAACCAAGTTCTGGAAAACTATTTGTTAAACAAAAGTTAATGTTTAAGGCAGTGAGAGGATAAAGAGTGAGATTAGTAAGTATTTATTATGTGGATTATTGTAGAATTATTGTGTATTACGTGAAATCATCAAATATAATGATCCTCATCATCCTCATCATCATCATCATCAGTGCCATCAACTTATTCATACTATACAATTTTATATACAACACAACTTCAATTTGCCAAAATATTTCATCTAAACACTAAACACTCCAAAACGTTTTTTTTTTTTTTTTTTTTTTTTTTTTTACAAATCGTATACCATAATAAGTGTCATGCACATCAAGCAAATGTAAATATGCTTACATTCATTACAGAAATACTATGCTCATAAGAACTGGCAAAAAAAACCCCAATAACAAATGAAAAATCCGGTATAAAAAGTGTTCTCAATGATAGCTGCTGACTCTAAAGCTCTTCAATTTGACACAAAACTGCATAAATTCAACCACGTAAAAAATATCCAAACAAACATTTCCCTTTCACCTTCTTAGACTTCTTCATGTTCTGTTCACTTATAAGATGATGGAGAACCTACAAACAGATTCCTCCATACTTTGTGGTAATGAAAATAAAAAAAAGCAAGCATGTGTCCTGTTTTCTCTTCTCTTGTGAAGTTTAAAGCAAATACACTACATGGAATCAATATATTGGGACACGTGTTCCAACAGGCCAGCTCCATGAAGAGTGGAAGTTCTCCTGCTATAGAGCTCTAAACCCTATTGAACTCTATTTGGATAAATGTGAACGATGACTGCACCTCGGGCATCCTCACCTGACCTACATCAATACCTGACTTTTTTAACAGCACTGTGGCTGATAGAGCCCAATTCTCTACAAAATCTGGTGGAACACCTTCCCAGGAGAGTGGAGGTTATTATAAGAGCAAATGTGGACTCATTATGGAATGGGATGTTCAAAAAGAAGAACATACATTTTCTGAAAAAAATTTGTGTAAATATTCATATGCTGTTTTTAAACCCACATGGCAAGCTAACACAATTAATGCTGAGGAACAGATTATTTGGAGGAAAAATGTATTCTTTTGATTGAAATACATTAATACTTTTGAATCTACGTTGCAGGCTGAGGTGCAAGTTTTGCCCATAGTCTGTCCCAGAAGGCATTACGCAGAGCTGGGACTTGCGGCCAGTCTATGTAGGTCTGTGTCTTCACCAGTCGCGATAGTCTATGATGTACATTTAAGAGTTGATGAGGAACCGTCTCCAGGAAGACTAGAACAAGCACGTCCCTGTGTTCAGCCAGCAATCTGTACGTTGCTAAACGCATCTCCAAAGAGCACCATTTGCTCCGGAGGTAGTTGCGGCTAACCAAGCAGAGGGTGTGCCGGCTCCTGTAGATGCTGTTGGTGATGTTCTCCACAACGTCTTTACCAAGTTCAAAGTCCCTGCTGTGCAGGCAAAGCTTGAGAAAAGGGGGCCCACGTTTCTCCAAGTTGGGCAGAAGTTCATCCATCACCCAGTGCTCGTCTTTCCCACAGTAGGATACAAAAACATCAAAATGGTATTGTCCCTTTTTATTTGCCCTCATAGCCTCCTCGACCCAGGCACGAGCGATGTGAAAAAAAGCCATTAGGTAATCTCCAGCCAGCTGGTGGAACAGCACTACCAGCATGAAAAATACCAGTCCAAGAGAAGTGGAGGCAAAAAGGAGGAAGCCAACATCGACAAAACAGTGATCCTGAGCATACTCACGCAGGAGCTGGGTTTCATCAACATTTTTACAGGGCAGCATTTTGGATGAGCTCCTGGGAAACCACACCTCAACACTCTGTTCATACTTTGCCCAACTGATGATCCAAGCATTGTCACAGCTACAGTGTAGAAGTGGACGTTGAATGATAAGATAGCGAAGGCTTTTCAGCGGCTCTACAAAGTTCTCCATAATGCTGAAGGCATAATCGTTGTGAAAAAACAGCACTTTCACTGACTGCAGGTCTTTGGTCAAGTCTTTCTCCAGCAAAGGTACAGAACAATAGGACATATGCAAGTACTCCAGATTGGAGAGGTTGTGAAAAATCCCACTGAGACCAGACTGATAAGACAAATCAACATTAAAAAGGATCAGACTCTTCAGGTGGACCAGTTGGTTCAAATCCGTCAAGTCTATTTGGGCTGTCTTGCGATTGGCTTTGATTGTAAAATGCCTCAGCGACTTGAGGAAGCGAGCAGGAAAAGATTGACCGCAGAGCAACTGCTCCGTCTCAGCAGTCAACTGGACAATAGATTTGAAAAACGTATTGTTACAGTCCTGCAAAGTTATAGCCTGGCCCCAAACGTAGAGGCTGAGGCCTACTTCCGATTCCCTGCTGTTGCTTAAAGTAAGGTTCATGGGTTTTATTCCAGAGCTGATGTTCAGCTGAGTCAAATTGTCAGGAATGCTGAGGTTGACCTGAATCGTCAAACATTCAGAGGAAGTATACTGAAAGTTTCCCAAACTCACAAACTCTACAGACGTCAAATAAAGTAAACTCTTCGCCTCAACGACAAGCAACTTATTGTCATTCATTTGCAGAGTTTGTAAGTTCCATAAGCCGAAGAAGGTATATTTCGTCAGATGAGAGATTTGATTAAAACTCAGGTCCAGAGATTTAAGCAAACTTGTATTGGCGAATGAAAAATCCTCAATGTGTTCAATGGAACTATGCATCCATTTCAGCTCCTCAAGAACTCTTAAGCAACTAAAATGCCTGCTGCTGAGAGTCCTAAAATAGTTTGTACTTAGATATAGTCTCTTGAGTTTTGTGTCGAGATCGCTCTGATTTTCACACAGCGCCAAAGCCCTGTCATCTCTGTTCCTACTCTCTGGGGTAACTAACCACTCTACCCTTAGCGATATCAGGTTCCTCAGCACGTTGATGAATGTTATATTAATTTTACTTTGATAATAATCTGAAGAGAGATCAAAGTATTCAAGCTGCACACATTTATCTAATACAAGTGCACTTGAGTCGTCTATATTTAAGAATGGTATGCTCAGTTTAGTCGACGAAAGTTCGCGTGCAGTTTCGCAGATTTTTTCGGTACTGTTTAACCTCTCTCTGAACAGTTGTACCTTCAACCAATCCACTTTTTTTAATTCAGACTTCACATTTTCCAAATCCCTAAAGTGTATTAATAAATTGGAAATATTCTTGAAGTATTTTATCCCTGTTTTATCCACTATCGTGACATTTACGAGATAAAGATCGACCTGCTGAATTCCATGTAATTCTTTGACATTAAAAGTAGTGCCATTAGGAAATGTGCAATTTGGCTTCCTGATAATAACTGAAGTGGCACTGTACATTAAACTGGTTAATGATGAAGACACGAATGTCAATCTGCACAACAAATCGGACAAGTCCTCTGTGCTCTCGTCAAACTGGAGTCTCTCCAACTTCGTGAATTCCTTTAATGCGTCTATTTCCAGGGACAAGAGCCCGCAGGAAAAGAACCTGAAAGTCGTGATGTTCTGAAGGTCACTTACAGTCTCGGTGGAAATGAAGAAACTAAAAAAGTATAAGCAGTAGAGTTCCAGAGTTTGCAGATTCCAAAGATTTTTGAATGTCCCTGGGAGCAAAGCAAAGTTGGACCCCGTGATTTGTAATAGCTTGAGCTTCTGAAACCTTGAGAAAGAGTATGGGTGCAGAGTCGAATTCTCTGCAAGTTCCAGACAGAGGAATTCAATTTGAGGAGGAACTCTGGCAAGGTCCATTCCCACGTTGGACACATCTTTACAGTACGCCGTTAGGTTGCTTTTTGGACAGAACCCGACTAGGATATCGTTCAAATAGCCTTCATAAATAAAACATTTATCAGATACCCAACATAGCACACATGCCACGAGATCTGTGAAAACAGCAACAGAGAAAAGACGCATGTTTGATCTTGCCTTGTCCGAGTAAAGCCGCTTCGCTGTCAGGTCTTTTTTCACCACCAGCTATTTAAATAATTCCTGAGATATCCAAGATATCCAAAAGATTTTAGATCGACCCAGAAGACCCTGTTCTCCAGTTTTTCTTTTTTAACTCAGAGTCTAAAAAGATTGTAACCATGTCCTTTGTATCGACGGCGTTAGGTATTTCTTGAAAAATAAAAATAAATGCAGAACTCGTACTTCCTTTTTTTGAACTTTTAATTTGACTGTTGTGGCTCTGCTGTGGACAGGACTGAGGCGTTTATCAACTGGCCACAGAAATAGATCTACACCATACTCAATTACATTGCACATACGCAGGTTTTTTTTGCACTTTTAACAACAGGCAAAGCAGCTTTCCACAAATCTGGATTTCGATTACGATCAACAGGGCAAAAGCAAAACTCCCTGAGGATAAAATGAGAAAGAAACTATAGGTGTCCCGGACTAAGGATTTCTTACATTTTTCCCAAGTTGACTTAATAATTAAATAAATTGTGTGGTGGTGGGGGGGTCGACACATGGTAGTCAACAATTGGGCAAGACAACTTAAATTTTTTTTCACACACAAACAATTTTCTAATAAACAACCCCAAATCCGCATCTGAATCTGAAATGAAAGGTGCTGTGGATAAGCATTGTTAAACCGAAAACATCACTCAAAGATATAGAAGAAAATATATAAATGGATTAATCAAAAACGAAACAAATAACTGCAGAAAGGCCACACTGCAGACAAGATTTACGTTTCACGTGTCGGCAAATCTGAATAAATCGGCTACATTGCCTGTGCACTCCAAGATGCGCAACATCGATGCAGCGAAAAATGATCAGAAATTTATTTTTGGGATAAAATTGGACCTTTACAAAATCTGCCAGACTTTGTTAAATATTTCAATCCCTGCCGCCAAGATGCTCGTTTGTCGCTCACAGATCATGGAAAGTGAAACCTACAGGATGGGTTGCACATTACAGATGTTTATTATTAAAAGATTCTTTCCTTTCACATTTTTATTTACAGCATTATCATAATGGGCTGTATATTAATTTATTTGTAGAGAACCATTAGTTCTGTGTAAAATCACACATTGAGCCCCCCATATTAGCAAAATGGCATGATCCTTGTTTTAAACAACACTGCGAAGATTTGACTGTGAGAGTAGTAGTCGTATCAGGTTCCGCATAAAAGCTAAGAATCTTCACCTATTGAGGGGGTCACCCCTAAAAGACACCTTGAGTGGTAGATGCAAAAGAGTGTCAATTTTCATCACCTAGAAATACGTGTCTTCTAGACCCCAGAGGTCCCTTGGAGCAGTAGATGAATGGAAACGAACATTGAGAATCTCAAGCATACGGGAAAAATTTCAAGAGTGTAATCAGTAAACCTTTTTTTTAAGGTTTTTTATAGTTTTTTTTTTTTTTTCCTTTTTGGACAGTCTGCTAAACAAGTCCACTTGAGTAGGTTTTTATGGTTATTTCACGCATAAACATTAAAACATTCTTTCTAAACAAAACATTTTTCGGCCACGACCCCATGGCACAAATCACAATGAGACGTCAGATTCACTCTGTGAAGCTGTTTTATGGTCAGGTCTTTTCCACCATTTCACCAATTTGGAACTTGTAACACTATCTTGAGAAGGTGTTCAAGTATTTTTCTTCGGTGTGATTTTCCTCTGTACTACTTTTCATATTCAGGTTATTATTATTGCATATGGATCCTAAACTAATGTTTATTTCCACTATATATTAATCCTTCGTAGGATTTTCTCTCAGAAAAGCAATATACATTATATAGGCAAAATTATTGAGACATATTTATATTTGGTTCTTCCTCAAACTGTTCCCACAAAGTTTAAGCCTCATAATTATATAGGATGTCTGTTGATGTGGTAGCAGGAAATGTTTCCTTCACTTGAACTAGGAGACCCAAACCTGTTTCAGCATAACAATGCCAATGTGCACAAAGCCAGCTCCATGCAGATACATGGGTTGGAGTGGAAGATCCCTGCTGTAGAGGTCTGACCTTTAACCATTGTGAAGATCCATGAAATAACTGCCCAACTCAAGAACTTTGAGGATAGCTACCTAAATAACTATTTAAAGGACCTTTAAAGAAGTAGATGCCGAAGTCGCAAACATCCTGTACCATCTAGGGAGGTACCAGTGCCAATTGGATCCCACTTCATGTGTGGAGTTTTGGCATTGGACCTCTGTAGTGTTTAAAGGCTCTGGCATGGAGAAGCTGGTGTTGGATCTGTGATGATCACAAATGTCGATCTATTTTATGAGTTGCTCAGTAGCTCCTAGTTTTATAACCACAAATGACTTTATAAGACTGTAGAAAGAACATTACTTATAATCTTATACTCCAGTGCTCATGTTAGTTCTCACTCTCCAGTGTTCTGTATTGTTGAAAGATTTATGATCAAACTCTTGATGTCACCCAAATGAGGATGGGTTTCCCTTTTGAGTCTGGTTCCTCTCAAGGTTTCTTCCTCATTACATCTAAGGGAGTTTTTCCTTGCCACAGTCGCCACGGCTGCTCATCAGGAATAAATGCACACATTCACCTTCACTGTTGATTTGTGTAAAGCTGCTTTGAGACGATGTCTGTTGTAATAAGGTTTAATAGAAATAAACTTGATTTGACTTGACTTAAACAGACTGCTACAATGGCTCAGGACCACAGGTTGCATTTAATCGCCTGTCACTGCACACCTTAACAACGATTGAACTGTAATGATTGGACATTCGGTGTTGACGATTGTTTCTCTTTTGAGTCTGGTTCTTCTTAAGGTTTCTTTCTCATACCATACCATACCGACTCAGTTTTTTCCTTGCCACAGTCGCCACTGGTTTACTCAATCGGGATAAACGAAGAAATATTAGGAACAAATGTAAACATAATTTTATAACTGCTTTATCTGTGTAAAGCTGCTTTTGGACAATGTCACTTGTTAAAAAAGCTATGCAAATCAAAAATGAATAATAATAATATTAATACCAACCCTACTGAACACCTTTGGGATGGATTGGAATCCTGTCTGCAACCCAGGACGCCTCACCTCACCTACATCTGTACCTGACATTACTAACACCATACAGTACTTTTAACCATATAATAAATGTATTTTATGTTTAAATGAAAATAACTATTTGTTGATACGTTGTTGAGGTGATGATGTCGATGTTCCCATCTACTGTCCAAGCATAGTAAAAAAAGACTTCAAGCTTTCAGCTTGTGAGAAGAACTTTACACACCAAGTGTTGAAATCACAAACTTTTAAAAAGTTACAAATAAAAACGAACCCAAGATAAAGGTGTTAAACATTGGTGTCAAACAGAATGACTTTGTACACAGTATACCAGTGCAGTCAAATTCGCCTGTGGATTTACTTGAACAAGGCATCCGGATACGGGGTTCGAAAAAGAAGCAAGAAACCCAAAATAGACATGAAACTTTCACTTCCTGTTTGCAGTTCCTGTATCACGTAAAAATTTACCACAACTTACTTGTAAATCTGGGCTGGAGGCTGATTCGAATCTTTGATCCTGGTTTCTTTAGAAAATATAGCAATTTTTATTTTTTTTTACACTTCATTGCTGCTAAATACTCAATTCTCATTGGTCAGAAGTAAGAAAAGAGGGAAGTGTTGGAATGTCTTCCAGGGCGAGTAAACGATATGCCCTGGTGGGAAAATTCGTGTGGTAGTATAAAAAGAAATACAACACTTGTTTTGTATGTTTATCTCTTCCCTTTCTTAGCTGTTTATCAAATCACATGATCACTGAAGCAACTGCTGAGCAAAACACAGAACCCTCAGCTGCTAAACTCACACACAATTACACAGTGGTGCAGGAAGTACACCATTCCTGTAGGTTATTAAAAAGTCAGTGGTGGTAAAGACAGTAATGAAGTAAATGTAATTCGTTACTGTACCCAAGTAGCTTTTTCACGTCTTCATCTGAGACTTTTACTGTAACTTCACTACTTTTCATAGTCAAATATTTGACTTTTTACTCTACATTAGGCAATATCAGTCATGGATAAAAACAGAACTGGTTTTGATTGGCGCTTGGTGTATTTACTGATCACCAACATACAGTTCAGCATCAGTTCAACATCAAGGAGAACATTTAAAAAGGAATTCATGATGAAGAAGCTCTTGACAACACCCGTGGCTTCATTTGCGTGATTTTATTGAAGTAGGTTTTGGGCTCATGATCATTTGAATAAAAATCAATCAGTGTTTGACTCATTATTATCATTCTATTAATAGATCAGTGTGCTGAAAGTGAGTGTCTTTTCACATGAACTGAGTTGATTAAGCAAATAGTCTCATGATAAAAATGATAATAGGAACATTATAGTCATAATAAATCATAGTACTTTGGATACCTAAGTACATTTGAAGGCAAAATATGTTTGTACTTTTACTCAAGTGAAAGTTTAAAGGAGCATTTTTACTTTTACTGGAGTCACATTTTACTGAGTGGATCTATTTATATTTAACTACATGGTTTATACTTCATCCCTCACTGCTAAAGTACTAATCCCCTGCGTACATTTTACATTTCTACTCGACTAACGACAAAAAGTTCTTGCTTTTGAAAAAGGAGGGAAAGTAAAAAAGGTGATGGAAGAGAACTCTGTGAATAATGGATGCAGGTCAGTGTTCCATTCTCCTGCACACCTGGATCTATGTAAAGAGAAAGGTTTTCTATAGTTACACACACTACACAAAGTGAGCGAGCCATTACTTTATACACACTCTCACTTCAAATTGGTAATGAACAGTGTGTGTTTTTTCTGAAGTGTAGCAAAGAGTAACATAAAACACAGTCAAATGTAGTGAAAGTTGCTCCAAAATAGAAATACTCTGATAAACTTCACATACCTGATATGGAAAAGGCTGACCTTTCCAGCCATATGTGGATTTTTTCCAAACCGTTCCCACAATGTTGAAGGCATCCAATTGTATAGGAAAACTTTGGATGCTGTAGCATGAAATTCACTTGAACTAGGAGACCCAAACCTTCACCTCACCTACATCAGTACCTGACTTTACTAACACTTTTGTGGCTGAATGAATCTCCAAAAAATCAAGTGGATTGTCCCAGAAGAATGGAAGTTATTATAAGAGAAAATGAAGACACAGTGTAGAATAAGATGCATAAAATATTATAGTCTGGTGTCCACAAACATACGGCAATACAGTGCATACTCCAGTACATTAAACACTCTTATGGAGGCAACGAGGCAACAAAAGAATTTCTAACATTGAATTAAAAAAGAAAGAACACAAGACACGTATTGAAAATTTTGGCAAGAGCTTTTATAATTTTTATTGATTTTTCATAAGCTTTTCTTTTTAAATGTACTCTTTTAATTTCTTTTTTTTTTTTTTTTTGGTACCATTTCATGTGTATTTTTTTTCTTCCCCTATTTGTAATGAAGACTTTTTTTTATATATATCAGGTAGGTAAGCATTCACCTTCAAACATTCGTACCTTCAACAGGATAATGTTTTTAAGTCTCGGGTTTTTCTCAACCGTTTGTTAAATTATTACAGTTTATTCCTTTTTTTTTCTTTACATGTTTCAAAAATATAAAAAGGTAAATAATAAACATTCCATTGAAATATATTTTATACAGTTCTCTTGTAGATTTTTTTTCTTTCTTTCTTTGTTTTTTTTCTTTTTTTTCTTTTTTTTCTTAGTTTTTTTGTAACATATTATGACATTAAAACTGTGTCCAGCATCGGTCTTAATAGCATAAACCATTCGCTTTTAATAACCGTCTTTCTCTTTAGCATTCTTTCCTTCTTTCGCTCTCTTTCTCTTGGGGCTTTCAAGGGGGGAAAAATAGGGCCTAATTAAAGACGAAGTCTTTTGGCAAAACCATTCGACACACAAAATTTGACGGAACAAAAACAGGGTTTATATATATATATATATATATATATATATTTACTTTGTAATGATTTGTAAAAAAAAATTATGAACTCCAAGTGCACTAAAAATGCACATAAAAAAAAAAAAAACCAGATGAAGATGATTAGACTACATGTTGCATGTACTTTTTTTCCCCCCTGCCCCGGCCTGATGCGAGCGAGAGAAAGCCTGGAGAAAGAAAAAGATGGTTACTTCGTTCCATCTGTTCGCACATAAAGTCGAGACCTTTGTTTCGTTTCGTTTTTCCCCCCTCCTTTCCTTTTGAAATCCAACACATGCAGTAATAATTTCGATCTCAAACAATATGATAGAAAAACACAAGAACAAGGGATGCAAAAGAGCTTCTTTCTCAAAAATAGAGAAGGAACAAGGAGCAGAGGAGAGAAGGACGAGGAGGAATGCATACAGGAAAGAGAGAAAGACTGATTTCTTTTCCTTGTTTTTTTTTTTTTTCCTTGTTTTTTCTAGTCCTCTCTGATATGTTACATATTTAGGTTTCGAGGAAATGTATGCGTATGGTGTGCTGAGTGATGGATTAAGGTTGTTTTGTATGTGCGTGTATAAGTGTGTGTGTGTTATTTCAGTGTTCCTCAATCGCAGAAACCCACACACATTCATGAACACATTCATTTACCGTACTCTCTCTCTCTCTCTCTCTCTCTCTCTCTCTCTCTCTCTCTCTCGTCGACGTCGTTTACGTTGTATATACTAGATCTCGGATAGACTCTCATACACGCAAGATTCTTGAACACGATGGAGGGGAAATAAAAGGGATGTTTGAAACGTAGACGAAGAGAAATTATTGCTTGAACTGATCGGAGTGGACGCAAACGGGCACCTCGTGACTTCCTGTGGAGCGCGGACTTCCTGTGGAACGTGAGAAGAGCTCCACGTCACACCAAATTCCAACCTGCTGACTTTAGATGCAGCGACAATCTTTTAAATTTTTAATATTTAACATTATATATATGTTTTGTTTTACATAGCCCTTTTAGCAGCTTGACCTGTGCCCTTTATCATTTCCAGCTTCTGGACTGCATCCACCTCTAAACACAACACATCTGTCAGCTCACTGGCCTAAGAACGATGCCAACCCTGCATAGGTAGTTACTCGACTCCTTTTGTCCTCATCCTGGCCTGGGGTAGTGACTCAGAGACTAAAACATAACAGAAATCAGATCGCTCAATAAATAAAAAAAATGTAATGAGGGTTTTTTCTAGTGCAACACACCGTCCACTTCATCCACCATCTCCCGTGTTCCTGGAGTTGTTCAAAATATAAAACGATGACAAAAGCGATTTACGCTACACACAAACATCGGCCCGGACACGACATCCCATTCTGTAAAGCACTAAACGCCAAAAAACATTTCCTACTAATGTGCACTGAAGAAGCAGCATCCGTGAGTTTCGCGATTTTCCTTATAATTCCTCAAAGGAAGACCTGAACAGCACTGAAGATTTCGTTAATGAAATGTATATGTGTTGAGCTGCGCACTGTAAATACTTCGCGTTCAACGGACGAGTAAAAAAAACGAACTACGATATACGGTCAGAATATGTGACCATGTTTTGCCATTTAAAGCACTTAAGTGTTGGGAAATCGAACAGTGACAGTAGAACGAAACCCCCCCCCCAAAAAAATATCATGGTATTGCTCTGACGTGTCGGCGAACACTCTCGTCTTTATTACTGTATCGCTGAATTCACACTGGTATGAGATTTGATGTCAACATGACACTAGTTTGGGTTTTGTGAAGCAACACGGATTCACTAGTGTGGCTAAAGCCGTATGGCTACATTTCTATATCTGGACCTAGATCTAGAAATGAACTGAGGAAGTCATGTTTCCTTCTTCTTTCTTCTCCTACACAGTTCTATGGGAAAGTCTTGGGTCCGATAAGATGTTTAAAGCAAATTTTTACTGTATATACACGAAGATGTACACGATATTGCTCAGTGTCATGTAAAGAAGATCCTCAGAAGAGCATATCACAGAGGTACCTCCACAATGTTACTCTTCTTAATGATTAATGATATAGGCTCTGAGATGTTTCTTCACGGACGTCTTTATATACGATGAGGAAACCATGAAAAACGAGCGGTACGTAGAGTAGATTAGTTAAGGATATTGATCGAATAATCATTTTAACGTGGAAAATTTAAACGCATCTCAAGGGCTTTTAAACTCCCCCCCAAAAAATCGCCTTGCCTCCGGATTGCTCATTAGGGATAATCATATAGGGACTCAAATATTCTTAATCTATTTATCTGTGTAAAGTTGTTTTTGGGACAATATTTATTGTTAAAAATGCTCTACAAATAAAACTGTGTTGCTGGAAGGTTGGAGACCTCTGTGTTAGACCACCATCTTTGCAAGTTAATGTCTAATGAAATGAAAATCGATGTAATGCGTTGGTCTTCCAGTAAGACCGTTGGAAGTATTGCTGTGAGTTAGTTTGGTACACACTCCACTTTCGATACTTGATCTTCCTATCATTTCTTGTTTTCCACTAAACAGGATAAACTCGATTGAAATGCAACTAAAATAAATATCCAAAAGATATTCTCAAAATTAAATGAAGTGTTTAATCGCCCAGGAAATGACCAAGAACATACATGAGGGGGGTTGATTTACACTCTGGGTCATGATAAAATTATGATAGGGAATGTTACAGGGGACGTAAGTGTGAGGACGTAAGCTGTTGCACTGCTATCAACCAATGAAACCAAACAAATGACAGTAGAGGAATGTGATTGTTTGGATATTGTATTGAGTGGAGACAAACCATTTCACCAACTAATCAAACCAATTAATTGTTACAATTTTAATGATTGCAGTGGGTGGAGACATAAGTTGGTGCATAAACCAATCAAACGACAGGAGAAGAATGTTACAGGTTAAGGATTGTAGAGGGCGGAGACAAACCATTGCATCAACCAATCAAATAACTGTAAAGCAATGTTACAATTTTGGAGCTCGTAGTGTGTGGGGACATAAGCTATTAGACCAGTCAAATAACTGCTTATGCCTGTCAATCATATGCTACTTTGTCTAGTCGCAGATGGTTCATGCTGCCTGTTGCTCAACACTCCCTCTTTTGACGACCCCCTGTAGTTCACACGAGATCGATTTCAAAAACAAAGCGCTTTTGGTAAACTGAATATGAACCATTGTGCCTAAATCAAATTTCCTGTTATGGCTAAGACCCAATTTAACATCTAATACCAAAAGAAAGAGAGAAAAAAAAATGCATCCGCTGGACGGTTAATTTGCTTTAAACAGAAAATAATGGCCAAAGACTTTCCCCACTGAGCAGTGCTACAGTAAGACTTCTGATTTGATTCCAAAACAATAGGAAAATCACCCTGACCGCGTTAAAAGTTAAAACCTTCTCGTCAGTTGTATGCGCCGGTCTGGCGGGGTACGATTAGCCTTCTGATACCGGAAATGAAACCCGAAGCATCTGAAGTGTTTGCATGGAGCGTGACCAAATAACTACATTTTCCTGCTTGTGTTTTCCATGTTTCCATCCCTGGCCAATGATGGAAGATTTGGTGGTAAATTCCCAGGATGTGACCGCAGGGACGCTGAGATTAGGAACAGCGCGGATAAGCAAGAGTCGTTTGTGTGTGAGAAAATGATGAGTAGAACTAGTATTTAAATAGCAGGAATTTATTTTCCGTATCAGTCGGGAAGGTGGGGTGTGTGAGTGTGTGTGTGTGTGTGTGTGTGTGTGTGTGTGTCTAAAATCTACATTCTGACTGGATCTTGCAGTCCTACATATATTCATATTTATTTATGAATTTATTTATATTTCTGTATCTCATTTTTTTAAATTGTAAAACAAAAATATATATATTTTTTCTTATTAATAGAACTTTCTACTGGTAGTTGCATATAACGTAAACCTGCAATGTTTTTCCCGTGATTTTGCTCTTTTTTGAAAATTCCAAGCCCTCTTTTTTTTTTAAGTGTGTGTGTGTGTGTGTGTGTGTGTGTGTGTGTGTGTGTGTGTGTGTGTGTGTGTGTGTGTGTGTGTGTGTATGGGTGTGTCTGTTTAGGGGGAAGTCAGGTGAGGACTTTATAGAAGCAGTAGAGTCATGCAAATTTTTTTTTTTCCTCATGCTGGTAAACAAAGTCAGAAAATGCATTAATTTTTTTTTTCTTCTCAATTTGCATTCATAATTCTATTGTGTTTCTTTCTCTTCTTCTTTTTTTTTTTTTTAAAACCCCGCCCCCTTTAATTGTTTTAGTTTGAAAGTTTTTCAGCAGGCTCCGTATCCGTTCTGATAAGAAACTCCGCCCCCTTCTTCTGGTCCTCCTCTGTGCAGTCAAAAGCAGCGGTCAGGACTGACATGTCTCCTCGAATTTTTTTTTCCGTCCCGTCCCGCTTTCTTCTTCCAGGATATATGATTTTTTTTTTTTTCATGTCGTTGTTCGTTGTTTTTTTCTTATTTACTTTAAGTTCATGCCATGCGGTTCAGCTACAGAGGAGGAGAAAAACGCTGACATGTTGAAGAAAGACACGAGAAAGACCGGAAAGAGGGGGATGTTCGAGCGTCTTTCCTCCCCGTGAATCCTTCAGAGAGTCCGGAATGTGACATGATGAAAGTCGTAGTAGATGACAGGAGTTTTTTTTTTTTTTGTGGGGCAGACATGAGTCAGTCTCCACCTCCTCACCCTCTCTCTCGTTCTATTTTCTGAGAGGAGGATGAAGTGATAGTGTGTGAGTGGCTGAATTGCATAGAGTTGAATCAAGCTTGGGAAACTGTCCATGGAATTTTCTTTGCCCTTAAAAAAAATAAATAAAGAAAGAAAGAAGGTGGATCCCGAAGCAGGAACAATCCCTGTTTTCTGAGTCGAAATTTTCCACCTTTAGTGCATGCACACATATTTTTTGTGTTTTTTTTTTTATAAATCAGACTGGATGCAAAGTGATGGAACCGCTGAGTGCAAGAGAGGAAAGGAAAGTCTTTCCACAGCGTCGGACTGATATGTACGCGAAGAAGCCCAGGTTGAAACAACTGTCCGGTTTTGGAAGAACGAGTGAAAGTCCCACCATCGTAATGGAGGAATGTGCCTGTGCTTGGTAATCATTCAGGGGTTCCATTCACGAGCGGAGACACGACAGATTCCAGTTCCGTATTAGCACCGCTCTGTCTCCTTCCTCTTCTCTTCTCCTCCCTCTCTTCTTTTCTCCAAGTGTGTTCTCTCACTTTATGGAGTTGAAATCTGGATTTTTTTTTGTTTTGTTTGTTTGTTTTTTGGCTGTGGTACCAGATTCTTCTTTAGAGAGAAAGCAGGCAGTTCAGAAACTCAGCACTGTGGGAAGAGAGAGAGAGAGAGAGAGAGAGAGAGAGAGAGAGAGAGAGAGAGAGAGAGAGAAAGAAGAGACAGACAGACAGACAGACAGACAGACAGACAGACAGACAGACAGACAGACAGACAGACAGCCAAATGGGAAACATGGAGAAAAGAGGAAAGACAAGACGAGACAAAAAAGATAGAGAAAATAAAAAGATAGACAGAGAGAGGCAGACAGGATGAAGGACAAATAAGAGAAGGGGAAAAAGAGAGAAAGAGAAAGAGAGAGAGAGAGAGAGAGAGAGAGAGAGAGAAAGAGAGAGAGAGAGAGAGAGAGAGAGAGAGAGAGAGAGAGAGAGAGAGAGAGAGAGAGAGAGAGAAAAGCCACTTAGAACGTCCACATCACTGCATCAGAAACAAACTCATCCACATCATTAATCTGCAAAGCCAAAGCCAGAGACACACATCTGTAAAGCACAGAACATCTGCACAGGTGTCTAACAGACGTTATCAACCAAATGTGAAATGTCAAATGTGTAAAGCAAGAAAGAGAAAAGCAAATCAGCTCACTGTGACATGCGCACACCCACATACACACGTACACACACAAACACCCACACACACACAACGCACCCACCCACACACACACACACACACACACACACACACACACACACACATCCTCGCGCTCCCTAATGAACGGTCCAGTCTTTGAGGGCCACGAGATCTGCTCGACATTTTTTTTTTTTCAAAATGTCTCCCATTGAGTTGTTTTTGTCCCTTTAATACCAAAAGCAGTCAATGGCTGTGGGAATGTTGGACATGTGGCAGGACCTGCGGCCTCGAGGACTGACGAGGACAAAAAAAAAAAAAAGAAAAAGAAAAGAAAAAAAAGCACAGGCTCGGCGGAGTCCCGAAATACGGGGTGCGTCCCAAAAAGCACCCTATTCCCTATGAAGTGCCCTTAATATTAACTTATCATTATTACTAGACTGACTGCAGCACTGAAAGGAGCGCCCTGCCTCACGACATAGGGAATAGAGAACGAGTGCACCGTTTGAGACATGAACACAGTTTAGGAACGAAAAGAAAGGATAGACAGAAAGAAAGAAATCACACCAAAACACAAAGCACACGGAGACACACAGAGCAAGGCGGACATACGGAAGCACACGTCGGCGTACGCGAAAAACACACGTCCTTACACTGAGAAGCCGATCAGCTTCCTTCCCTCCTTCCTTCCTTCCATCCATCCTTCCTCCTCTCTTTCTCCCCTTTCAGATTCTCCTCCTTCTTCCCCCAAACTCTCCTCCATTTCCCAGGCGCCTTCCTTCCATCCTTCCATTCTTCCTTATCGTTTTTGGAGAATCCTCTTTACAACACACACTTGTTTGTTTGTTTTTTTTTCCCCCCACACACACGCACTCACCACTCACTCTGTCCGTCCGTCTGTCTTTCGCTCTTTTTTTTGTACCACTGTGTTTATTGATTTATATCAATTTGTCAGTTTTTTTTTTGTTTTGTCATCCATTTTTAAGGGGCAGATCACTTTTTTTGCTTTCTTTCTTTTTTTTGTTGAAAAAAAACAAAAAACGAACAGAAGTCAGAGTTGATTGTGAGGTCATGGAGAAAAAGAGGGAAGGAGATGTCATAGATTATGGCAAAAACAAACAACATAAATGTGAGAAAACAGACAGATGGGAAGGAAAGGAAGACCTGTGGACGCTTCAGGACGAGTTTCCTCGAAACCCTTTTTTTTTTCTATTTCAGTCTTTTGTTTGATTCGGAGTTGACATCATTTTTTTTTTTTTTGCGTTTTTTGTTTTTTTTTGGAAGCACTGATAAAAGACCGACGCTGAGAGAGCTATTACCTGAGTAGTGACACGTGACACAGAGAGGATTCTGGATCGTTTTTTATGTCAAAAATGTACAAATAATATACAAAAAAAATACAAATCAGTACATGACGAACGTGGCTTTCTCTTTCCTGTGCTCACCTCCTCAGCATTTATATATAAATATAAATATATCATATAAATATATATATATATAAATATTTCTGTCAAAAATGAGGAAACACATAGATTTAACTGACACATGCATGTTCCTTATGTTTCTATGCAACAAACTTAAAGATTGGACAGTGAAAAATGAAAGAAAGTTCAGTGGAGTCCAAATGTGACAGTTTTGTCTGAACTTTTGTAAGAGAAGATGTGATCGGAGTCCCTCACCCGCACAGTTAAACATGGAGGTGGAAGCTTATTTTAATAAGTTTGGGGTTGTTTCGAAACAGAGCAGGTTGGAGATTTATTCTGTAAATGTGTGAAAACAACCAACATGGCAACCCTTCCATATTTTTACACCATCTAATTCCGTCTGGACTGCGGCTCATTGGAAGCGACTTCACCGTAACTCTAAGTGTTATTTAGAGAGCAGACAGACGTCTGGAGGGATGTCTATCATGGAACGTCCTGCCCAGTCACTGCACCTAAATCCTATTGAACTGCTCTGGGATGAACTCGATCAAAGGAAAGAAATCACCAACTAGTGAAAAATTTAGCGAGTTTTATAGGAGGCACAGCAAAGTAACTGTCCAGATGCTGAAAGTGTGTAAAGATGTTCTTAATGCGAAGGAAGGATTTTTCAATGAAAATAAAATCTTGACATTTATAGATTTGCTTTGTTGCATAGAAACAAAAGGAATATGCATGTGTTTCTTAAAAAACATAAAAGACTAGGTGTTTCCACACTTTATCACAATATATATATATATATGCGTATTTTATTTGGAATGACTTGTCTCCTGAACTCAGCTCAGCTCTAGAAACGGAAGATAGCAAAAAATAAAATATAGCTCAAGATGCATGAGGATGCAGTATAAAGCATTCCGGGGATATCGTGTGGTGCAACATGCAACCGGTGAAGACACACGAGACGTAGCATCGTCCGTTCACGTTTTATACATCCTTATTCTGTTTAAAAAAAACAACAAAAAAAAACACAGCTGAACGTCTGCTACTGATCTACACGTTCGTGTTTGTGTGCTACATCAATTTTTTTTTCAAACTCGAGCGGAAACGCTCGAAGGCCTGCGAACGCATTCCGCTACGAGCCTAGCGTGGGCGGGGCGTCGAGCGCTAACACGGCCCCTCTGGCATGCGGAGGAAATCTGAATAATCTGTTCTGCATTCTGAAGGAGAGAGATAGAGAGAGATAGAGAGAGATAAAAAAGAAAGTGAAAAGAAAAGGAAAGAATCATGGAGGGAAGGAAGTAACAAATCAAAAAACGTGGATAAGGTTGGAGAAGTCATTTAACGGTATGGGGGCGGGGAAAAGGGTGGGGCAAGTGAGTTTGTGGGAGGGGCGTGCTTGTTTGTAACGGGAAGGAGTGTGCACGTGAGGGGAGAAACGGGAGTTTCCTGTTCTAGGTTACTTCACAGTTACAGCTTCTTTTTGCATATATCTGATAAGCAGTGGGCTTTCAGAATAGTTCTCTGTGAAAAGATGAAAAAAAAACAAAAAACAAAACAAAAATGAAAGAAACAAACAAACAAACAAAACACAAAGAAATTGGCATCATGAAACGGTCACCAGGCTTACCGAGCGCTTACAGAGTGACAAATTAAACCGTTACAGAGTTCAGACATGCCCCAATACATTAGAACATGAATCCATGATGAAAAGAAAAACAAAATAATAACAATAACCTGATTTTACAGTTATTATGGTCTCCGCCCCCCGCCCCCCCCCCCTCCCGATAGCATCAAATCATGCATGACTAAGCCCCACCCCTTCAAGAAAAAAAAATTCTTCACCTCAATCATGCAAGTCATAAATATGTATGTGCATATGAATATCTACGCATCCATATGTACACACCCATATGAATATTCACATACATAAAGCTTCAGGTTTTTCATATCAAAAACATTCTTAAGTATCGTACAGACATTCCTTATTGCTCGCACAAAAGGGAAAACCGAATAAACAAACAAAAACAAATCAACAAACAACCACAACAACATGCGTTCATAGAGTACAAAGTCATCGTTTCTTTTTTTTTTTTTTTAACTGTACACATCATCGACCTGACGAAGGAACCGACGACCTTTTGAACGGATGGAGGGAGGAAAGGATGGATGGCGAAGATGAGATGTGATGGAGATGAGAGATATGTATATTAAAATAAAAAAACAGATGGAAAAATTACATTCATTTCCACGTGTGATTATAGGCGTGGAAAGTGAGAGGGGAACGTGAACAAGTGCGAAATCGGTAATAATTCGGAAAAGTGGTGTAAGGATTCGCACGTGACTTCTTTTGGAAGTTTAGTTTGGAGGAGATTTAATAGTCTTAATTTGTCACGTATACATTAGAGCACAGTGACCTTCCGACCAGTAACCCAGCACCTTAACCACTGAGCTACCACTCCCTAATTCCCAATGGGTATCTCCAATGGGAGCTAATGCCACGCTAATGCCATTTTAAATGTGTTGTAATTACAGTGCTAACTCTCGTCACGTGGAAAATGTTCAATTTGCGAGTCCATTGTTGTTGTTTTCCAGCAAACTGGAGTAAAGAACCACTGTGGTGACATGGTTGGTTATTTTCTTATACGTTTTTGGGCACAAATGAATATAAAAAGTGTATGAAACCCTGATACACTGAGGCCGTGAGATAACAATTTGAGGCCATGTAGTGATAAATTGGGGCCACAAAATAATTCGGGGCCACAAGATAAACTAAGCCATTAGATGATATAATTCAGGCCACAAGACTATAAATTGGGCCACAATATAACAAATGAAGGCCATACAATAATAAATGAAGGCTATGAGATGATAAACTGAGGCCACAAGATAATTAATTGAGGCCATTAGATAACAATTTCAGTCTCGAAGACACCCATCTGAGGGCATAGTGTTATAAATTAAAACCTTGAGATGATAAATTACGGCCAGAAGATAACAATTTGAGGCCATTACATGTCAAATTGGTGCCACAAGATCAGTTGAGGCCCCACGATTAGCAATTTAAGGCTATGAGATAGAAATTGAGGCAACAAGCTAATAAACAAAGGCCATTGTTCATGGAGAATACATTAATAATGCCTAATAAACACTTAGGGACGAGATAAATTAAAGCCACGAGATAACAATTTCAGATGTTATAAGTTGAGGCCCAAAAGACCGCCACCATGAAATAATCCAAATCTCATTCTAGATACAAAATATTCAACTTTCTCATCAGAGCTCGTATTGGAAGAGGAGTGAGACGGATACACTGGTGGAATTTGAGTTTGTGGCTCCAGGAACATAGGCATGGACTTAATTTCAGTCCTGGAATGCTAAATAAAATTGCTGCCATATAATGCTCCTGAGCCATGTCTTCATCCTATACTTTCACAATCTTCAACTAAACACAATTTGCTCTACCTTGTGAACACAAGATGATAAATGATGGGTTTGAATACAAACTAATCCCTAGTTAGTTATATAGACCAAAGTTTTGGGACACCTGACTTCTCCAGCCATATGTGGTTCTTCCTCGAACTTTTACCACAAAATTGGAGTCATAATTTTCCCTTCACTTGGACTAAGACCCAAATCTGTTCCAGCGTGACGATGCCCCTGTGCACAAACCCGGCTCCATGAAGATGAGCAGTAATCTCCACAAGCGTGTGGGACATCTCTTTAGAAGAGTGAATGTTATTCAATGTCAACAGCAAGTCAATGTCTTCATATGTTATCTTATGGCCACGCCTTATTATAGAAATATCCAGTCACCTCAGCGTATAAGCGCATCAGGTAGGATATCTTGTTACTTCTGCTCACGTTTGCATTCGTGATCACGTGCTTGAAACGCCACGTGTACACGGACAATCCTCGATTCCTGCAGATTGTAATTTACACACAGCTTGTTCTAGGGTGTGTATGTTTTTGAGGGTAAGTAAAAGGAAGGTGAGGTGATGAAGGCAGGCACTCACACACACACACACACACACACACACACACACACACACACACACACACACACACACACACACACACACACACCAGACAATGAAGGTTAAAAATGATAGAAAGCATTCTGGATACATCTTAAACAGCAATGCATCAAAACTTTTCAATATACAAATATATAATATTTGTTTCAAAGTCGAACAGTGGATGATGAGCGTCTGCTGCTACTGACACTTTTTTTTACAGTCGTTCACAGAGGAGGAAAAAAAAAGGGGTGAACATTTTTTCTTTTTTTTTTTTTCCAAGCCATCACTGATTTTATTTAACAGTGCATAGACAGGCTTAGATCTGACTTTGAAATCTCCTCAGAGTCACACACACATGCACACACTCCAACACACACTCATCAACACACGCATCTCTCTCTGTGCCATTTTCAGCATTAAGTCTTTATCTTTCATCTCCTACTGACCGCTTGTCAGTCCAGCATCCAGTCAACGTTCCCTCCTTTTTGATTTTGTCAGTTTTTTTTTTTTTTTTTGGCAGAAAGGGAAGATCGGCATCCGAGAGACAGAGCAGGCAACGAAATAGGAGAAAGAAGAAAAGAGAAAAGAACAAAAAGAAGAAAGGAGGAAAGGAAAAAGAAAGGAAAAAAGAAGAAAAGAAAGGGAATGTAAAAAAAAAAAAAAGAAAAAAAAAAAAGAAAAAACTTACTGCATTCAAACTTTAGGAATCACAGTAACCAGGTGGATGGGATCAATAATGAGAAGGATCATGATGATGTATGAGGATGATGATGCTGAGGATGAAGAGGGATTTCAGGGAGGGGGAGGGGAATTTTTTAGTTCCTCAGCACATCGGCCTCTCATTGTCTTTGATATGTCGTATTAATGATCAAGTAATGTAGGAAGGAGGAGGTTGTAGAGTACCGCGTTCCCTTCATGCACTGGTGGAGGGGAAAAAAAGTGGGCGGGGATTCGAGGGAGACCCGGGAAGGGGAGCATCCTGAAGCAGTGCAGAAGGTCACATGTTCCTGGATATGACGCCTATTTTTTGAGTCATTCGTCCTTTTTTTTTCTCTTGAACCCTTCGCCCTCACCCTTCTGTTGGTCATGCTTTCGTGGTTAAATAGTAGCGAAGCTGAATTTACACAGACGTCGTGTCCCGCTACTGTCCAAACCGGAAACGCACATTTCAGCCTGTTTTGTATTGCAGTGTCCCAAAAGCCTGATACAAAAATAGAGACTTCTTACTGCAAATGTGCGATTTCTTTTTTCCCTCTTCGATTGATATTAATATTGATAGTAACCGTAATAAAAAACAAAAAAAAACCAAACGATTGTTACATGCTGATGAACAGAAAGGTGTCCTCGTTACACCGGGGTGGCGTTTATTACCCGGAGCGACTCCGTCTCGCCCTCTTTACCCCACTGGGATCCAAGCTGGAATTATTTTGATTGTTAAATCTTGTGAATATTCATTGATTAAATTTGCGTTTACATGCATTAGAATCCAAGCTGGGACGATTACATTATTATTATTATTTCTTTTTTTTTCTAAAAACCCCGAGAGCTTCAGGAAGTCTCTCGGTGTGCGTCTACTTCACAAATGATCTATAAATCCAGCAATTGAGTAAGAGGGAAAGCCGTGTATGTCAGTTCACTATGTGACTACGTTGATATAAGCACAGAAATCACCTCGTGTTCCTGCAGCCAGTGATTTCAATTCTATAGGTACAGCAGAACTGTAGGTACTGGTAAAGCCTTTGTCTTTGTAATTGTGAATCGAATAAAGCTTCCTATATGTTATGTGTTCAGCACTTGAAGCCAGGGGGATTTTAAAAGGGGAAAAAAAGACCCCCAGCTACCCTAAAGTCCCACCCCGTAGAGGCGTGAGATAGTGAAAAGCGTGACCTTTATTAACCTCCAACCAGTTCTGCTGCGACATTGCTACATGGTAAATCATTATTATCACTAGTATTAATGCTTCACGGTGCATCTTGGTTTTTTTTGTCATTTTTTTCCTGCGTCGAGCGCTACAAAATGGACGGGATCGGAGAACGGCAGCGGCGCAGAGGCCCGGGAGAGTCGTAGGGTTCGTAGGGGGTGCTGTTGATGGGCGTGATGGGGGTCAAACGCAGAGGAGCGCCCGACATCCCGGAAATGTTGTTCAGGCTTCGGGACTTTTCGTAGCCAGCAGCTGGAGCGTCGCAGGGACGATGAAGACGTTCGATTTCCAAGCATTTGAGATGGAGGGGTTTTTTTGGAATGTTTTGTAGATCGGGCATTATAAATGGCAATGAAAATAAAGGTGAAGAAATGGGATTTTTTTGTTTTGTTATTGAATGGAACAATCGGATTGGCAAATAACAATAGGCAAAGCAATAATAATAATAATAATAATAATAATAATAATAATAATAATAATAATAATAATAATAACAATAATAAGAAGAAGAAGAAGAAGAAGAAAAAAAAAAGAAAAAAAATATTGTGTATGTGAAACACAAAGGCAGACAGACAGACAGACAGAGAGAGACAGACAGACAGACAGACAGACAGAGACAGAGACAAGGACAAAACAGGAAAATGCGAGTTATGAAATATGTCATCAAATTTTCTTCTTTAGAAAAAATAAAATAAAATGGTATAGCAGCGTTTTTTTTGTTTGTTTATTTTTTTTAATTAAAAAAAGCGCTCCCAGCCGTACACAGTGGCGATGGAGGTCGGGCACACGTGGTGGAGCAGGTGGATGAAGCACCTGATGTGTAACTCGAAAAATGTAAGTCGTGAGCTCAAGAAAGTGGGGAAGAAGACAAAAAAATAAATAACAACAACAAGAGCGAGTTTAGCATCCAGGTGTTTGATCCAGTCTCGGACAGGGATGCTCCGCATTCTATACAACCCCAAGGGGACAGACAGACAGATGGACAGACAGACGGCAGCCTGAGAGCCTTTGAGGCTGTGAGGCTGAAGTCTCGTCCCAGGCCTCTGGAACCCCGTGAAGCTCTCTGCGACTCAAATGTCTGCTGAGTTGCCAGATGTTGCTTATATACGTGTAATGATTGAGCGGTTAAACATATATATGTATTATGTGTGTTACAGAAATGAGCTTCACGCAGTCCAAAAGTGCTTTTGAGCTTTCCTTCCACATCCGTTCAAATCCAGATGATTGTCACCTTGTGATTATTATGCATTCTTGTTCTTTATTTTGTTCCAGTCGACGATTTTGAAAACCTTTTATTGAAGCATTAGTGCTTTTTTTTGCTAAATTCCCTGAAATGACCTGAAATTGGGATCAAATATGAATAAAGATTGGGCAAAAATAACTGTCACTTGACGCACAATTAGAGGAGAGTTGGTCAGGAACATCTACCAGATAGGTCACTTTGTAGATCAGGAACAATCCAAGCATGAATGTATGTATTAGCTCAAGTACCAGGAAAGGAACCTTCCATGATTTGGAGAAACTAAAAGTATTACAGGTTTTCTCAGCCGCTTTGGAGCGTTTCTCAGATCAGAATTGAAAAAGTTTTCAAAACTACTTGTTTAACCTCCACCTAATGGAGTCACTTCATCATGAAATCATTTTCTTGTCACTTAAAACAAATTGTGAATGCTTTATAATCGATTGTGTAAAATCGCCTGCGGGTTTCTTACGTTATCGATTGTTCATGTCAAGCTGATAATAAATTAATATAATATTATAATATACTGGGGGGGAGTGGTGGCTCCAGCGGTTAAGGCGCTGGGTTGCCGATCGGAAGGTCTGGGGTTCAAGCCCCGGTATCGCCAAGCTGCCACTCTTGGGCCCTTGAGCAAGGCCCTTAACCCTCTATGCTCCGGGGGTCCCTTACGAGGGAAATTTCAAGGTCCGTGACGTCGGAGTGATGTGGGGCCGCCTTCCCGTGGGCTCACCACCTGCAGGAGGGACCGTAAGGGACAGTGCTGTGAGGATTGGGCAGCAGTCGAAGGCGGGGGCCTGCTTAGACTGCTGCCCCCGCGACCCGAATTACGGATAAGCGGGAGAAAATGAATGAATGAATTAATAATATACTTGTTCTTACCAAAACATCTAGATTTTACTTGTAGTGGATAATTATAATCTGTCAAATTTCTATTACAGTTTTTTCTCAGTTGTTTTGAATCGTCCGTAATATCTGCAAACCAGTAAGTGCATTTTTTAAAACAATTTGTACAATTTTACAAAAACAGCACAAAAGCCTGGAAGTTTCTTTCAATCCTTTGTTCATCTCTCAAAAGTAAGTATTTGTGTCAACGAACATCTCATTCCCATCAGAATAACGAGTTTTTTTAATCATTTTTCACAAACAAGATCGCCACAATGTTTAGTCGTGGTATCAGTATGACGCACGGTTTCAGTGTTTCCTGATGTAAACTACGGTTCGGGTCACAATGAGTGAAAACGCACAAGGCTGAATTTCAACTGCACAAATTAATTGGTCTGATTTGCTTTGATTTATGTCGATTGCAAGAGACGGATTCACACTTTTACTGTACTGTTAAATCAGTGTTCGTTCGTTTCCTGGTTGTTCCTCCATTTAAAAAAATTGCAAGTCTGTGTTTCGCTCCATCACCAGTTGAAGGTTCACGAGATTCACCTTTGACCCGTTTTAGAGAACCAGTCGATGAGCTGATGCTGTTCACTCGCCTTCATTAGAGATGTTTTGTAGGTTACAACAGCAGACAATTGTACACAATCAATTAAATGAATGTACCAAAGCAGCGGTTCCCAACCTTTTTTGCGCCACGGACCGGTTTAATGTCAGACAATATTTTCACGGACCGGCAATAAAACGATTTTCTAAATATAATAATAAACGTGAATCCACTGTGTTGATTTTTGTTCATTTTGCTCGCTTGGGGGTTTGAATTTAGCGGTAATGTATTATGTGTTAGCAGCCGGACCCCCTTTAAGAAGGTAGCGGATGTAAGACATGTGACCGAGGCATCATGACATGCATCAAGAGTGAGTTATAGACAGATGTGGAGGAGAGAATCCGGGAATTTTCCAAAAACAAAACATCGTTCGGAATCAGATAATAAATAAAACGGAAATAATGTAAGTTATGTATTCTTTCTGTGCGACCCGATTGGCCCGGATGTTGGGGACCACTGTACCAAAGCATTCGCAATTTGTTCAGTACGACAAGAGATTGCTTTTTTTGCACAAGTGACTCCGTAATGTGGATGTTGAACAAATAGTTTTGAGAATTAAATTTCTGATCGGAGAAACGCTCCAAAGCAGCGATCCCTAGTGCAGTGCAGTAAAAGCGTAAACATTGTGCTATAATGTGTACATTTGTGCTGTTGAAATTCGTAGTACAGAAGTAATTCAGTCTCGTGCATTTTCAAATCATCGTAATCCAAACCGCAGTTTACATCAGGAAACGTTGAAACCGTGCGCCGTCATACTGAACAATAACAAAAGTTATTGTACACGAATAATATATATATATATAATATTGTACATAAGATAATATACGCAAATCCATTGTGTTGTGCCGTTTGTACAAACAGTTTTCGAGAAATGCACTTACAGATTTGCAAATATTAAGAATGAATCGAGAAACAGTTCAAAGCAACTGAGAAAAACTGTGCATACCAAAAGTATTGGGACACCCGACTTTTCCAGGCATTTGTGTTGCTCTTTCACAAAATTGTACGTCTGTGAGCTGATGTACTGTATGTGGAAGTAGGTAGGTGGGCATTATAGGAGAGTTGCTGGGAGAAATCTCTGTCTAAAAGGACCACAATTATGGGCTACAACTTAAGTAATAACGACGACGAGGTAATATGCGAGTGTGTGTTGCAGACAAACGATCCTCAACAACACAGTCGTGTCAAATAAAAATACACACAAAGTGATCGATTGGTATCTGTTTTTTTCTTTCTTTCTTTCTCACTAACACTTAACGTTTTGTAACAAAACATCCGGTGTTCAAAAAGCGTTTGACTGGATTTAAGTGTAGAAACAATTTTCAAGAAAATCTAATATTTCTTTTCACACTCGAAAGACAGGAAGCAGTAACTCGTATGTCAATTATCGGAATCGGCTCATCACGGAAACGTGAATTTGTTTCCCCAAACAAAAATAGCGATTCTTTTCTCTGAACGTGTTGAATTTTATGGATAATGCACGTGTTTCAGGTAATATTTCTGCCCCACTGGTTGATCTGTTCACCTGGAGAACGGATGAGGAAGAAAAGCCGGCAGTATGACATCATCAACACTTCATTCTGTACACGAGAGGACTCCCTCCACACTGACACACAACCACAATGAGCCAAGAATTCGATTGGGATAGTGTGATAGATTGATATCGATTGATTGATCGATTGTTCAACTTTGAGAAGTGGATGTTGGTGGACGGAGGAACAGTGGTGTGGTGAGAAAGTCGTTGATGTCAGTTTTGTCAGTGGTCGTTTCTTCAGTCCCTGGTGTGACGCTGGTCTGTGCTGAGGCAAATGGGAGTTTGTGTGTATGTTTTGTGTGTATATATATATATATATATATATGTGTGTGTGTGTATGTGTGTGTACATGTATGTGTCAGAATGCCCTTTTCACAGTCACTCCTACAATAGTGACTATAGCAGCCACGCAGCAAAGCATGCTGGGATGGAGAAGCCAGATTACAATCAAACCCAAACAATCCGCCATCGTGATATCGTTCACTGATGTAACATTCATGTCCCTCTGTGTATTTAAACACTATATTGGCAAAAATCTGTGTATATAATCATAAGTATTGTGCTTTTTGAGCATAGCATTCAATTTATGATTCCCTTCCCTCTTCCATTGATGTTCCACTAGATTGTGCTTCTGGACAATTTTGTTTATCAGCCACAAGGGTGTTTTTAAAGTCAGGTACTGATCTAGGTGAGGTGAGGAGGCTTGGGGGGTTGGGGGGTGGTGGTGTCAATGCAGTCAGTGTTTCAATTCATCCCAAAGGTGTTTAAAAGAGTTGAGGTCAGAGCAGGAGATCTTCCACTCCAAACCATGTCAATCATATCTTCATGGCTTTGTGCAATGCTGGAACAGGTTTGGGTTTCAAGTTCATGTTGAGATAAAGTTTAATTTTAAGGCATCCGATACAATTGTATACCTCCAGCTTTGTGGAAAATAACCCCATATGGCAGGAAAGATCAGGTGTCCCAGTACTTTTGTCAAACCTTTGGCACCTGACTTCTCCACCCATATGTGCTTCTTCACCCTACTGTTGTAGGCACACAATTGTATTGGACGCCTTGGATGTGGGATGAATGCGAATGCTGACTGCACCCCAAGCCTCACCTCACCTGCATCAGTACCTGACTTCACAAACACCCATGTGGCCAAAGGGGCATCTCCATGGACAAAATTTATTGGAACATCTGCCCAGAAGAGTGGAGGTTCATATAAATGGAAATGAGGAACAAATGTGGATTACGATTTTCAGAAAGTACATTATAGGAGATAATGTCCAAAAACCTCTGTATATATAGTGTGTATGTACACTCTCTGTCACTCTGTACTCCTCTTGTCATCTTGTCGCTTTCTTTTTATCTGTATCTATCTCTTAGTTTCCTTCTCTCTGGATCCATCTATCTGTCCTTCTGTCTCTCCATGTCCTTTCTGCCTTGCCTCCTCTTTCTCTCTGTTTGTTATTCCCTGTATCTGTCTCTTTTTCTCTCTCTGTCACCTTCTATCTGTCCTTCTATCTGTATCTCCCTGTCTCTTCTTCTCTCTCTTCCTTTCTCTGAACGATTGTGTAAATGAGGCGTGAGGTCACATGACTGGCCCCGGGCGAAAGGCCCCCGTACACACACAAAGCACTACTTTTTTGCACTGTGGGAAAATCCAATCCGTTTATCCGGAACAGAATTTGTTGCCTGACCGAGCGGGACGTCGATCACGATCCGATCACGCCATGTCCGAGTGCTTGTCTCCAAGCGTCTAGCGGTTACTCTGTATTCTATGTATACTCTTGGTCTAGACGTGGGCTTTTTCTGGCTTCCTGCTGATGTGCTGAACAGGAAGCTGGAGACCCACTGGTTTCAAATCAAAGCGCAGCAGATTCGCTTTCCATTTACATTAGCGCAGGATTTAAAGCTTAGAGCTGAGCTTCATCATGCAAGCGGCTTTTCTTACTGCTGAGAGTGTGTGTGTGCACGCGCACGTACGTACCTCGGGTCAGACTTTAGTAACACTACGGACACTGTAGCGCCGGCCTGAGGGTGGGATGGGAGATGGGGAAAGTGAGGGGTGAAATATTACACCTGCTACAGTTTTGCTGATTCAGTCGTAAATGTAATATTTAATAATAATAATAATAATAATAATAATAATTAATAAAGCAGCAATCGTTTCAGATGTTTATTCGGTTTGTTTATTCCGTTTCTCTCTTTCAACTCCTCTGTCTGTATCTCACTCTCTTCCTCACTTTGCCACTTTGTCTCTTTCTATCAGCCTCATTCCTTCTCTCTGTCTTTTTCTTTTACTCTCTGTCTCTCTCTCCCTCTCTTTTTAAGCCTCATTCCCAGTCTGTCTTTCTCGCTCACCCTATTTCAGCCTTCTTCTCTCTCTCTCCCTCTGTCTCTTCCCTACTCGCTTTCAGCCTCATTACCTCTCTCTCTCTGTCACTCTTTTTTGTCTCATTCCCTCTCTCTGTTTTTCTTTCCCACTCTCTTTTTCTCTTTTACTCTCTTTCAGCCTTGTTCCCTTTCTCTCACTCTTTCAAGCTCATTCCCTCTCTCTGTATCACTTTTTCACTCTCTTTCATCTTCATTCCCCTTCTCTCTTTCTCTCTCTCTCTCTCTCCCTCTTTTTTAGCCTCATTCCCTCTCTCTTTCTCTCTCTCCCTCTTTTTCAGCCTCATTCCCTCTCTCTGTCTCTCTTTCTTTTTTGACACTCTGTCTATCTGTTTGTCTCTCTCGCTTTCTAAACTTTACCTGCCTTGCTCTCTATCTCTCTTTCTTGGTGTCCCTCTCTCAATCTATCAGTTTGTTTGTCTCTCTTTCTGGAAAAACCGATCAACATCCTGTTTCTGGTACAACTTAGGCTGCACTCTGAGCTGAAATTCACTGCAAAAGTAGAGAAACGATTTGCTTTTATCGGAAAAATAAAAAAAGATGCTTTTTTTTAGAGCAAAGATGCGGCTTGAAAATTTTTTTAAGAGCAAAGATTTTTTTAGAGCAAAGATGCGGCTTGTTAAAATTTTATACACACACTATGTGGACAAAAGTTTGTAGACACCTAACCATAAGATTAGTATGCACTTTTTTTTTAACATCCCATTCTACATTTAGTCCTCGTGTTCTAATATCATATCCTCCACTCTTCTGGGAAGATGTTCCACTAGATTATTTGGTCTGGGGTGCAGTCAGTGTGAAAAGAATCGTCCTAAAGGTGTTCAATAGGTTTGAGGTCAGAGCTCTATAGCAGAAGATCTTCAACTCCAACCCATGTAAAGTATATCTCCATGGAGCTGGCTTTGTGCACAGGGGCATCGTCATCGACTCGACTCTTGAATTTGATGTTGCTCTTGAAAAAACTCTTCACTCTTGACTTGACTCTTAAATTGACTACAGATTCTTGTCTGGACTCTTGCCTTTCGATCCGACTCTCAACTCGACTCGACTTATGACACCTGACCCAACTAGCTCTTAATTTTTGACTCTTGTTTCATTTTTGACTCGAGTCTTTTGATGTGACTCTCGACTCTTTGTGCTAATAGTTTGGTTAAAAAGCAGATTAGGCTAGAAAAGTCAGGTGTTCCAATATTTTTGGCCATATAGTGTGTGTGTGTGTGTGTATATATATATATATATATATATATACAGTGGGTACGGAAAGTATTCAGACCCCCTTATATTTTTCACTCTTTGTTATATTGCAGCCATTTGCTACAATCATTTAGGTTCATTCTTCTTCCTCATGAATGTACACACAGCTCCCCATACTGACAGAAAAACACAGAATTGTTGACATTGTTGCAGATTTATTAAAAAAGAAAAACTGAAGTATTCAGACCCTTTGCTCAGTATTTAGTAGAAGCCCCCTTTTGCTCTAATACAGCCAGGAGTATTTTTGGGAAAGATGCAACAAGTCTTTCACAACTGGATTTGGGGATCCTCTGCCATTCCTCCTTGCAGATCCTCTCCAGTTCTGTCAGGTTGGATAGTAAACGTTGGTGGACAGCCATTTTTAGGTCTCTCCAGAGATGCTCAATTAGGTTTAAGTCAGGGCTCTGGCTGGGCCATTCAAGAACAGTCACGGAGTTGTTGTAAAGCCACTCCTTCATTATTTTAGCTGTGTGCTTAGGGTCATTGTCTTGTTGGAAGGTGAACCTTCGGCCCAGTCTGAGGTCCAGAGCACTCTGGAGAAGGTTTTCGTCCAGGATATCCCTGTACTTGGCCGCATTCATCTTTCCCTCGATTGCAACCAGTCGTCGTGTGCCTGCAGCTGAAATACACCCCCACAGCATGATGCTGCCACCACCATGCTTCACTGTTGGGACTGTATTGGACAGGTGATGAGCAGTGCCTGGTTTTCTTCACACATACCGCTTAGAATTAAGGCCAAAAAGTTCTATTTTGGTCTCATCAGACCAGAAAATCTTATTTCTCTGTTTTTTAGCAAACTCCATGAGGGCTTTCATGTGTCTTGCACTGAGGAGAGGCTTCCGTCAGGCCACTCTGCCATAAAGCCCCGACTGGTGGAGGGCTGCAGTGATGGTTGACTTTCTACAACTTTCTCCCATCTCCCGACTGCATCTCTGGAGCTCAGCCACAGTGATCTTTGGGTTCTTCTTTACCTCTCTCACCAAGGCTCTTCTCCCCCGATAGCTCAGTTTGGCCGGACGGCCAGCTCTAGGAAGGGTTCTGGTCATCCCAAACGTCTTCCATTTAAGGATTATGGAGGCCACTGTGCTCTTAGGAACCTTAGGTGCAGCAGAAATCTTTTTGTAACCTTGGCCAGATCTGTGCCTTGCCACAATTCTGTCTCTGAGCTCTTCAGGCAGTTCCTTTGTCCTCATGATTCTCATTTGCTCTGACATGCATTGTGATCTGAAAGGTCTTATATAGACCGGTGTGTGGCTTTCCTAATCAAGTCCAATCAGTATAATTAAACACAACTGGACTCAAATGCAGGTGTAGAACCATCTCAAGGATGATAAGAAGAAATGTATAGCAGCTGAGTTAAATATACAAGTGTCACAGTAAAGGGTCTGAATACTTAGGACCATGTGATATTTCAGTTTTTCTTTTTTAATAAATCTGCAACAATGTCAACAATTCTGTGTTTTTCTGTCAGTATGGGGAGCTATGTGTACATTCATGAGGAAAAGAAATGAACTTAAATGATTTTAGCAAATGGCTGCAATATAACAAAGAGTGAAAAATTTAAGGGGGTCTGAATACTTTCCGTACCCACTGTATATATATATATATATATATATATATATATATATATATATATATATATATATATATATATATATATATATATATATACTGTAATATAATATATATAATTTAGTTTTTCTTTTTCTAGAAATATTTATGAATACGTGCATCATTTTAAGACACGCCCAACGAGCAAAACATTGCTAATGAATCAAAAATGTCTGTTTATATAATAAAATATTTGTATAATTATTTTTAACATTTTTACGACTGAATCCAGGTTAATATTTGCGAAATCCAAAAGTGGATATCCGTCTGTTAGTACAGAGGAGGTGTGTGTGTGTGTATGTGTGTGTATGTGTGTGTGTGTGTGTGTGTGTGTGTGTATGAACATGTCATGATACACACCAACCAACAAAAGAAACAACTCCAGCAATCCATTACACACACATTTAACACTCGGCATTACAATGTGCACAGGGATACACAATTCACATGATACACATTTGGAGGAAAATAAAAAACAGAACAAAACAACAAAATAACAACAACAACAATATGGAGTACAGAGCATGTATGTGGAGATCATACATGGTAGAAACGGTGTGTAATTGTGAGTGGAGTGTACAATATACTCTTACACACACATACAACACACAAATGCTGGTTCCCCCATGAGGTTTTTGTAAAGTAGCAAACTGTTTTCAGAACATAGCTGGTGTTTGATGCATCCCTGATCTCACTCTCACCTGCGGAGAATAAATATCTCATACACTCTGTTCTGAACTGGTACATTAATCAGAGTCAGGGCCTTCAAAGAGCCGGCAAGGCGTAAAAACCACTGCAGCATCAGTAAACACCAGTTGGAACCCACCAATCTGCAGCTGGGTGTGGAGAAAAGAGTAAAAGAGGTGGAGCGAAAGAACACAAACTTTTTTATGTCCAAATTGAGGTTCATATGTGCTAAAATCCTCTGGACCTCCACTGCATTCTGGGAATTCGAGGCCGGCATTTGCACCAACATCTCTACTAATTCTCCATTACTTCTCCACTACATCTTCACTTCTTCTACACTACTTCTTGTCTACTTTTCAAAGCCCAGGAAGCTCAGAGTGTCACTGTGTAAACAATAATAAAACACTTGGCCCAGCTTTCGACTTGACTCTTGACTCTTAACTCTTGTTTCTTGACTCTTGATACGGCTCTTGACCCGATTCCCAACTCTCAGCTCAACTCTCAATTCTTGACCTGACTTTTGACTTTTCATGTGGTTTTGTACCAACACCAAACTGCTGGATTCTTATCGGAAGTTCATGAGTTCAAATCCCATCACCCCCCCAAGCTGCCCCTGCTGGGGCCCTGAGCAAGGCCCTTAACTCTCAGTTGTATAAATGAGTAATCTTGTCGCGATTCTTGACTTTTGACCCGAGCACAGTGAGGGCACTGATGCCTCAGGTGCAGTGGCGTGATGAGACTCAGGATTTAGACAGTGGTTGTATACCAGCGCACAATCAAATATGCAAACGTGTGATACTGCACACAAACTGGTTTAATCTTTTATTGTGTTATGCTCATTGGTTGTGTTACACATAACTCAGTTCTTTTTATTTATTTTGTAATTCTGACTGATTGTATATTTTTTGTGTTACACAATTAATTTTTTTTTAATTCACTGTGTTACACAATACTGAGTTTTACTTTTTTGTGTTACACAATTCTGAGTTTTACTTTTTTGTGTTACACAATTCTGAGTTTTACTTTTTTGTGTTACACAATTCTAGGTATTTATTCATTTATTGTGCTACACATTTCTGAGTTTGAATTTTTTTTATTTATATTGATACGCAATTCTGAAGGGTTTCTCTTCATTTATAGTGTGACAAAATAAATAGAATTTTTTATTTATTGTGTTATGCAATTGTAAGGGTTCTTAGAAGCTGAGGTGCCTGTGGAGTAACATTTGATCAGACGTATCACAATCAGCGTGGCACCTTTACACCAGTCTGGTCACTAGTGGAAAAAGTAGTGCCCCAGTTTATGTGCTGCTGAATGCTGAAGCTAAATTCATTGTGACGCTTCACTTGTATTTTTAGATTCTACATGTGACTCACTTCTTGCTGCGCTGCGACCATGTCTACTAGAACATTGTCACTGTTAGAAGCGCAATAATGAGAATAATGGACAACGACAATGCTTGACCATACATCCCCATGTTCTTCCTCATGACTGCACATGAGCTGAAATATTGATCAGTGCAGGTTCTATAGGAAGCCTAACCTCAATAAATAGCTGGGACAGTTTAGGGCTGACCGCCGTGACCCCGGTCGATCGGTAACAGCCGCACGTGGCTCAGCACGTGACACGATCGAACACGAGGTTTCATGCAGAACGTACAATACGATAGAAAGATCTCACATGTAGTGATGGTGGGGAACATAAGAGAACATAAGACCTGTTCATTTGACACTATTTGGACAAAAGTTGTGTATGTGGACACCTGACCATAAATTTGGTTCGTGTTTATTAGATTTACTAGCGTTTACTAGATTTTCCTTCTGGTAATATTTTCCACTTGATTTTAAGCAGATTTGTGCTCACAAGGGTGTTAGTACTTGGTCCAGAAGGCATGTAGGGGAGGTAAGGAGGCCTGGGTTGCCTCAGCGGGAAAAATTCACCCCAAAGGTGTTCAATAGGATTGAAGCTTGATAGCAGGAGATTTTTTCCTCCAACCTATGTATCTTTAAAGAGCTGGATTTGTGAACAGTCATACTGGAACAGCTTTGGGTCTCCTAGTCCATGGAAGTTATGGAGAAGAAGAAGCGCAAACAGCTGGAAAAGTCGGAAACAATACTTTTGACCTTATAGTCAATGTATTGGATCGAAATTTGTATTAATTAATGTATGCAGACAACCATGGCAACAAAATACGCTAAAATTGAGCAACAAAGAGAAAGACTGCAGTGTTGAAGTGCTGCATGACTTCAGGCGAAGAAAATGAAAAAGTGAAGGATTTTTAGGGAGAAAAAAAAAAGATAGATTTGGCAGATGACCGTATCCAGAGCGACTTACAACTGATCTCATTCATACAACTAAGCAGCCTTGGGGGATAAGGGCCTTGCACAAGGGCCCAGGATTAGCAGCTTGATGTGGCTGCGATTTGAACTCACGACCTTCGAATCTAAAGACGATGCTTTAACCGCTTTCTAACCAATAAAATCGTTTTGGTCTTATTTTCAAAATAAAATACAATCTAATCTAATCTAATTATAGGAGTCTGCAGTATCAAGTCACCAAACTCCAGGATAGTTTTTATTTTTATACAAAGTATTCATGGCTTTTGTAGTTAGATTTTTTTCTCATGTTGTATATTTCAGTCTTCAGTAATGACAAAATACATATAATTGTGTTTTATGTTGCAAATAATTAGTTATTACGAGATGGTCTTCGGTCGAATGAATAATTGTTGACGATGCGCATGCACGCGTGAGCTTGGTTTTAGTTTCAATGTTTTGTCTGATTTTAAGATGGAATATAAACAATGATGATGATTGCTAAATTGAGAGGAAGTCTCTCGTTTAGAAGCTCTGGTTTTAAGATCTTTTCACACACATTAAAAAAGTAAACTAACAGGCTAGTTTGAAGTCGATTCGACTAAATCGACTGCGCAGATTAAGTGTTTTAATGCTTATTTTAAGACATTTTGTTCTTTTTCTAAAGTTTGGATATGTTTTCTTAAGTCGTGCAATTATTTTTTGCAGTGTATCTAACAAATAAAGCGAACTCACTGTATTAGTTTCTAATGTTAAATAGGTCTATAGCATATCATTTCTGAGAAAATGTAGGAGAAAAGGGGGCGGGACTTCCAGGGACTGGATCAAAACTCTCAACATGTACATACTGTACATCAAGAAAAACCAGCAAAGGGGAAGAAAGAAAATGAGAAGGAACACAACAACAGTATTTATACATATAATTTAATAATAATAATAATAATAATAATAATAATAATAGTAATCGCAGTGCATCTTGGGAGCATGACTGGATGTCTGCAATCCTCTCTTTAATAGAGGATGTGTGTAACAGTTAATAATTTCACCCCTTTTGTATTTTTTCCCCCCTGTATTCGTCCTGCACAGTCCCAGAATGCTCTCTTCCACTGTTTCCGTGGCAACAGTGGGTAAAGAAGGAGAAGAAGGAGTGGCGTAGGGCTGATTGTGTGTATGAAGGGGGGAGGGGGAAAAAAAAAGGGAAACCAAGGCAAAGATGGAGGGATAAAGTCAAACAGGAATAAAACGAACCCATGAAGACTTCAACATGGTAGGAAGAAGATGATGTTGTACTGATTTAGAGAAGACACACAATAGGTGGCAAAAGTTTGGAAGCATCGAACAGCGTTGTTGCGGTTCTAAACAAAACAAACATTTTCAGTGACGTCAGGAAATTTCTGCATTTTTCACAGTCAGCTTACGCACCTGAACTGATTTCCTCGCAACACTCAATTGATCTGTTTATAGTCATGCATCTGAGGTTGCCAGATTGTTCTTGATTAGAATCACCCGAAAGGTGGATTTTCCAATAATATCCAAATCACAGATTTTATTTAAGATTAAAAGCGATCAGAGGATCGAAAAATTTGTTCTGAAAAAGGAAATAAATACAAGATACAAGTGTGTCTGAAAGATTTACATTGTAAGCCAGCAATGCAAAAAAAAAACATT